>NC_092151.1:29823579-29871079 GCF_045791955.1 Oncorhynchus clarkii lewisi | reverse complement strand
TTAGAAAAACACCTTAAGGATGGATTCTAAACAAGGTTTGCCATGTTTCTGTCGATATTATGGAGCTAATTTGGAATATTGTGGAATATTGTGGCGTTGTGGTGACCGCAATTTCCGGACGATTTCTCAGCCGAACGTGAAGAACAAACAGAGCTATTTCGCAGGGGTGTCATATTTATGTGCAGCTCAAACTGTTCAGATGCTACAGAAAGTAGTTGGCAGATCTGCTGTACCGAATTCAGACGAGTCCCAAAACGGTTGTGAGGGTCGTAAGGCAAAATGGATGAGAGATGAGAGTCTCATCTTCACACAGAGGGGTTTAGAACATCTGTGCTTTGAATGGCATACGTAAAGAGGAGACCCCGAGCTCTGATGTCATGTACATCATGTTATTTTACAGCCGCTGTGTTCCAATGTAGGTACTAACCAGGGACCAAATCTGCTACTTTTCTACCCATATACGGGTTGCGAGTGTAAAGGGCTCAGTACGTGGTGTGTGTGTACGTGTACAGATTTTGTAGGTTACATAATGGTGTAACCTCTTCTATTAACTACAGTGGATCTGTACAAAGACATAGTCTACTAAAGGGCACTGCAGCAACAGAATAACTGAGAGGAAAGCCTGTGGTCTTGAATAGGCTCAATGCGTTGTGATCTGTTGAGTCTCCCTCATGTGTTTTTCTGCGAAACACTTAGAACCATTCCTAATGGTTCCTTTTTAGCATTTGACATGGACCAATCTCCCCACCACCACCTCAACTGCCATCACGATCACTAAGACACACACAATGCAACACAACACGGCACACACACATACATACAAGGCTATTGACCAAATCAAAATGACCAATCAATCACCTTTAGGGAATGCAAGTTGAGGATGGCATTCATACGCCCACATACAGTGGTTCACACATGAAGACTACTCAGAAACTGCGTAAAAGGCTAAACAAGTTTTATCTCCAGCTTGACAGAGAACCAGACTCTCACAGACAGATGACTGGCTCAGGTAAGATCATTTCAGTTCCATTCATTCCCTGAAGTGAACGCTACATAAAAGTCATTTCTCTACACTAAGCTGTTTATTTCTTCTATTCACTCCGTTTTCTTCTCTCTTATGATTTCACTTCCGTCTGGAAGGAAAACATTTGTGCAGAGATGTCTTTGGCAGCATGGGTTACTTTTAGAGCTTTTTCATTTTTTTCGAAGTCCTCAGAGATTAACTGGAGTCCTGAAGGATTTTGTTGGAGCTAACTCTGCCCTGGTCTGACGTCTGTCACTAAGCAGTCCACTGCCTTTTACCACTGTTCTTTGATGTTGGGAAATGTTTATCTCCTGTGGGAAAGACTTTGTTATCAGAAGTTGTCATTGTCAGACATAGTACTGCAGTCTAATGTATTTGGAACTGTGATGCTTTTTCTCTGTCAAAGCCAGACTCCCCTGACACGGGGAGAATTATTTAAGAACAACAAGAAAAGAAAGAACGAGGGAAATTGTCAGAGAAAAGAATCAGAAAGACAGACATAGAATTGAAAGAGAGAGACATTCATACTGGCAGCACGACCATTTATTAAACTGAATGGATGTTTCTCCTCACTCAAAATAATGATAAAATGGACAAAATGTTTGAAAGCAAGCAAAAATGAATAGCGATATTCTGTTGTATCCATCACTGAGACGTAATAAAGAGGTCATATTTCTCTGCACCAAACTCTGCACCACACAGGTAGGTAAATGTCCCCACTCACACTTTAAGGAGTGAAGAAGTGGTTCCTGGTCAGACCCTTAAAAGTGAGCATGTAGTTAGTCCCTCATCGACCTTTAAAAGTGAACAAGTAGCTTCTGCTTTGGCTCTGAAGTATACGGTTGTGTACCTAGCCACCTTGCTTCCTTATTAGGGGAGTACTAGTGGAGCTACTGCATATAAAGTAGAGGTGTATAAACCTTCCCATATCACACACTTAAATTGCCAGTTGTGCCCTGCAGTATAAGAGCAATGTAATTTTTTCAGCTCAGTTTCTCTGTCTCCCCTTCTCAGACTGACTCCAATGAGCCCTGTCATTGACTGTGTCTGGTGGGATTGTGTGAAGTGACATCGCCATGGTAGGAGCCACATTTAGTGTGGACAGGCCACAGTGACTGCATTCTCTCACTGATAGATAGATACCTCCGCTGTGACCGACAACTCCCCACAGCCCCACAGCCTCACAACACAGAAACACAGCTGCCATGGAGCAGCCCAATGACCTAGCGGAGCGCACACACCGCTCAGTACTGTAAATACCCACACAGGCATAATTACATTCACGCAATCACATCAACATGCATGCACATATCCTCCTCTGGTAAGGGCTCACATGTGCCCAAATAAGGCTGCATGCAGCCTCGAAAGAAGCCCAATTTTATTATATTTGAATAAATGAATGTAACACATTAACATGCACAATAATGAAAAAATAACAACAACGGCATCAGCTGAGACTATACCCCACTCCATTGGAGTATAGTTTGTAGTGTGTGACGCCCATGCAGTGAACCTGGAGTATTATGATTCATAGCTACTAGGGACACATTCCTGCACTGTCTGGGAGGAAGTGTGTTTACTTATTCTATGTATTTAGAGAGATAGGCCATTGAGGTTTCTGCATTAGAATGCATATGACACTACAAAATGATATGGCAGCCATGTTAGCTCTCCATTAACATAACACAGGGAATATTTCAACAATGCTGTGTAACTGACTGTCTAGAATTAGAATAATATTCCTAATTCTAAAAGTTGCCCCAACCTTCTAAATACTGTATATGGGTCTGGGAGACGCACCAGGCTCTGGCCATAACCCACTCAATGACATGACACACTTCCTCTGCAGCACAGAAGGGAGGGAGGGTAGAAACATGTCTATGACAGGAGAGAGAGAAAGAGAGGCAGAGAGAGACATACTGCTAAGCACATGGCTTTTAATATACTTTTCATAGCCTAGTTTTTCTCAAATTGCTCCTAATTATATAATATTACGCTGTCAGTCTCCCCTACTTTTTATTACACGCCATCCCAACTATTTGTGGTATTTTTCATCGCAGTTACCTCAAACTCATTACTCAAGTCAGCATCGATGAAAACCTCACAAGACTATGAGTGGAGTGTTGACAGTTAGTGGCTGACCACAGTCTTGGCAGGCTGGAGCATTTTCTAGGGCACTGCCACAACGACAGGCAGTGTGTGTGAAGGACAATACCATTGCATGAGTAGCTAGCTAGCTCAGGGTCCAAGAATGTTGGCATCCCTCTTCTAGATAAATCGAGCCCAGAAAAACACATGGTAAACCATCCCCCTATCAATACACTTCAAATCAAATGCCATTTGTGTAGTGTTTTACAAAATACATTTGTCACAAAGTGTAGTTAAAAAATGTAATCTCAACTTGCTGCAATGCAGAACAACCTTAAAACTTAGATCCATGACTGAGTGAAAAGACAACAACTTGGACAGAACACCATGCTCTGTTGAACTGAGGACTTTAATCCCTGGAGAATGACAAGAGATTCATCAAAATCCTACAGATTCCAGAGTAGCCAGTCTGTAGGGACCTCCATGTTAAGGTCATATTGCTCCTCCTCCATAAGTGGCATCTGGTTGCTGCCCTGGGGCTTCTCCCCTGGGGCTTCTCCCCTGGGGCTTCTCCCCTGGGGCTTCCATCCCAAAACCCCTGGCCTGAGACACACCAGGGCACACATTCTCCAGCCCCTGCTACAGCTTCTACCCGGCATATCGCTAAACCATTCCATTGATAAACCATTGATGAACAGTTTGGTAAACTATCGTTCGTGTTGGCACCAGAACTCTTAATTCCAAGCCAAGTTTTTGTATGTTGTCCAATGCATTGCAACCACATGCTTCGGACACATGCTTGTGCAAAACAAAACTGAAATGCAGTACAGGTAGTCAGTATAACTCAATGTGTACCCATTTGGAAGATAAAGCTAGTTGCCCAACTCTCTTTAAGTCTCCTATGCCTCTACCTCAATGTTTATTCTTACATACCCACATTCAAGTGATAACACAAGAGCAAACGAGACACAACTTAATGAATGGCCACTGGCCTGCCTTAGAGTGGCTAAAAATACAGGCAGCATTTCCCTGTAATCAGATTGATTAAATTGCTCGCTAGTTAGAACCCTCCCCCAGAGCCATCTGGCAGATGGATCTCTGGCCTCCTGTCAACAATGCTCACCTTGGTGTGGACTACGCCAGCACACACAGTACAGTGCATTTGGAAAGTATTCAGAACCCTTGACTTTTTTCTTTTTAAGTTACAGCCTTATTCTAAAATTGATCAAATAAAGTCAATTCCTCATCAGTCGACAAACAATGCCCCATAATGACAAAGCGAAAACTGGTTTAACATTTTTTATATAAATATTCAGAACCCAGGTGCATCCTGTTTCCATTGATCATCCTTGAGATGTTTCTACAACTTGATGGGAGTCCACTTGTGGTAAATTAAATTGATTGGACATGATTTGGAAAGGCACACACCTGTGTAAGGTCCCACAGTTGACAGTGCATATCAGAGCAAAAACCAAGCCATGAGGTTGAAGGAATTGCCCGTAGAGCTCTGAGACAGGATTGTGTCGAGGCGAAAATGTGGGAAGGGTATAGCACCAAAATATTTCTGCAGCATTGAAAGTCTCCCAAGAACACAGTAGCCTCCATCCTTCGTAAACGGAAGAAGAGCTGGCTGCCCGGTCAAACTGAGCAATCGGGAGAGATTGAGAGATCACTCTGACAGAGCCCCAGAGTTCCTCTCTGCAGCACTCCACCAATCAGGCCTTTATGGTAGAGTGGCCAGATGGAAGCCACTCCTCAGTAAAAATCACATAACAGCCCGCTTGGAGTTTGCCAAAAGGCACATAAAGGACTCTCAGACCATGAGAAACAAGATTCTCTGGTCTGATGAAACCAAGATTGAACACTTTGCCAAGCATCACGTCTGGAGGAAACATGGCACCATCCCTACAGTGAAGCATGGTGGTGGCAGCATCATGCTGTGGAGATGTTTTTCAGTGTCAGGGACTGGTAGACTAGTCAGGATCGAAGGGAGCAAAGTACAGAGAGATCCTTGATGAAAACCTTCTCCAGAGTGCTCGGACCTCAGACTGGGGCGAAGGTTCATCTTCCAACAGGAATGACCCTAAGCACACAGCCAAGACAATGCAGGAATGGTCTCTGAATGTCCTTGAGTGGCCCAGCCAGAGCCCGGACTTGAACCTGATCGAACATCTCTGGAGAGACCTGAAAATAGCTGTGCAGCGACGCTCCCCATCCAACCTGACAGAATTTGAGAGGATCTGCAGAGATGAATGAGAGAAACTCCCCAAATACAGGTGTGCCAAGCTTGCAGCATCATAGCCAAGAAGACTCAAGGCTGTAATCCCTGCCAAAAGTGTTTGCATTTGTTTAAGCTGTTTTCTTGTGACATTTATTTGGATACATCCATAACTATGAGCTAAAGAGGTGTGATTGTGCCTGCTTTCTCATCGGGACACTGTTGTTCAGAGGAGCTAGGCAACAACACAATCACTTCAAACTGAAGCTGGAAAGACTGCAACCAATTGCACTTTGTTTCGTTTTACCTTTTTTCAATTTACATTTATTTGTATATATCCATAAAAATTATGCCAGCTGAATCATGATTTCGATGAAACACTGCCTGCCTGTCTGTCTCGTTCCGACTCCCAAGACGTTCATTACTATAGGACATCTGGGGATCGAATTTGAATATTTAAACAATATTGCAAATGTCGTAGAGACATACAGCAAGGTGTATACAAATCTCTGCTGTTGAAAACTAAATGTTAGTCTAAAAGAAATGTGAGATAATGTCTATATGCTTTTATAGTGGAGATCAAGTTTATAAATTGCCTGGCTGGGCTGATGAGACAGTGGATTGCACAGTCAGATGCAACAGAGTAAATAGGCATTTTAACATCATAGATTTAGCCGGTGGTAGCTTGTGGAATAGACACCAGCTGGAATGTGGTTTTAACCAATCAGCAATCAAGATTAGACCCAGCCGTTGTATAAGATCTGATATACAACAGCTGTCAGCCAATCAGCATTCAGGGCTCAAACCACCAAGTTTATAATACTAGATATACAACTCTGGCTATGCTCTGGAGAACCTTTTACAACAGAGAATGAACGGCAGAGATGATGACATCCCTATCAGCCTGGCAGGCTGGGTATGGCAGCGTAGTATGCCAACCAGAGAGGCAATGTAGGTCACTGCATGAATGCTGATGACAAGCTGATGTCTCCTGAGTGCTACTAATCTGCTGTTCATTGGGATTTAAGCGAAGCAAAGGCACCAGGCGAAAATAGGTAATGGCTTTGCAGTAAGGGATTGAATTGGGATAAATTTAAGGTGGATTTGTTATTCCTTTCCTAGATACTATGTATGTTGTATCCCATCAACTAAAAACACCTGCTCATCAACCAATCAAACAGCATTGCCGCTCAACAGAAACATTTCCGTCAAAGCACTATTCAATGGAGTTCAGCTTTAAGAAACACTCACGTCATCTCCATCCACGATGAGTGTCATCTGGTGTCACGCTCCTCAGAGCTTCGATGCCTGTTTATGTGTCCAGTCCCTGTGTAGTAGTGCAGCAGCTCTCATAGTCATTGAAGAACAAAGCACTGTCACAACCCCATCACTCACGAACCACCAAGTGGGACTGAACATGCTATGATAACCTGCCACACTACTACTGTATCTCAGTTCCCACTAGTGCTTAGCTAGCTTTCTGTACTGAACTATACTGTACTGCTAAACACAAATATCGTCAATGGGCTATCAGTACTGTACTAGTGCTAATTTTATCTATCCCTCCACAAGCCACAACTGTACAATGTGATGTGCAGTACTGTTATAGATGAGCTACCAGTGAACAGGCTAAAGAAAGGCTAATCTAATGCTTAAAATAGCCAACATTTAATGAGCTAACCCCATGTGAACGAGCGACCAGTGAACGAGCGACCAGTAAACAAGCCCCCATGTCACTTTTAGCTCCCATGTCACTTGCCCTAACTTGTCGGTCACACGGGAACAGATTAGAAAGTACAGATTAGAGAATAGGCCTACAGTACTGTGTAAACCGTCTGGTTTAGAAACATATGCCATAACATATACTTTCTTTCTTTATCTCTCCTTCTCGCACCCCCTCCTCTCTCTCTGTCTCTCTCTTGCTCTCTCTCTCTCTCTCTTTCCCTTCTCTCACTGTCTCTCCCTCCCTCCCGCTCTCTCCCTACTCTCCCTCCCGCTCTCTCTCTTCTCTGTCCCCCTCCCTCTCTCTCTCTCTCCCTCATTCTCCCTTGCTTCATAGTCTCCTCCTCGAAGTGATTAGGTCATAATGTCCAGTGAGTCCAGACACAGGGTAGATGAGGTTAAAGTTCAGACGATGAAAGACGGTTCTCACTGTGGTGCTCTGGTTCCCATGCCCCGCTACGTAACCGTGTTAGACATACTCAGTGTGGGGGTGCTGAAAAGGGGGTCATGAGGACCCACTACAGGAGCTGGGTTAATCCATGTGTACCATGTGTTGTGTGTTATGTATGAGTCAAATGAAAATAGTGAAAGGCATATAGACTATGATAATAGCATTCCGCTGGACATAGGTTATGCATTGGTGGGATAACTTCAGTTGAATTGCTCTACAGAGCTCTATAGAGTTACGCTGTATGTCTATTGTTGCTCAGCTAAATTGAATACCAGTGGTTTTCAAAGATGCCTGGGGTGTTCAAAGCATCTCTCACTCACTCACACTCACACACACACACACACACACACACACACACACACACACACACACACACACAGGTTAATTTTAGAGTATATCTGATGAGGAGGCTAGAAATAGCTGACCTTGGTCTTGAGCTTCTACAGTAGTTGGTCTCTAAGGTAGCCACTCTTATAGAATCAAGGTCAAACTAGTCTGGGTAGTTTTCCCCTTCAAAATGGAGCCCTTATCAGAGCTCTATGAAATAGCATACAGTACATTGGAATCTAACACATGATCAAATGACTCAAATTATTGTATATTAAAAACATTTCAGACTTAACAAAAAGTTGTTTATTTTTGTAAACAAACAGACAACAGAGAGATGTTTGATTCCTTCTCATCTACATCATAATTCCCACACTCTTTCATCTATTGTTGTGTTGGTTCCAAGAGGGGATGTTTGGTCTGGGGCTTAAGCCAGTGCTTCTTTAATGCATGCCCAGACAGAGATGTGTGGCACAGGGAGGGACATTACTGGAGCTCTAGGCCTATACAGGCCTCCAGATAGCCATTAGGGAGAGTGATAAGCATATTACTGGCCTTGAGTAATGTCATATTGTATGCATCATTTCCGAACAGTTCCCTCACAGAGCTCAACTAAAGCAAACTATTATCGCTGTTTCAATTTCAAACACTGTAATTCTGCTTTATTAAGTGAAGGAAAAGTTGGACAGCATTACCCAAACTCACAACAGTACTTTAGCACTGTCATCATTTCTTTAATCAGATTAAAAGCATACATGGACAAATGGTACAAACAATGTATTTTTCAAAGAACACCACCTACTGTTCTTTGACAAAGACATAGTTTGTACCATTTGTCCGTCATAGGATCCCAAGAGTGCTCCAAATTGAGTTGATCTAGGAGGCTAGATCTGAGGAGGCTATTGAAGCCAAAGATCTCAATCATCCCACTGAGAGTGAAGTCTTTATGTCATTACAAGTAGATGTATGGGCGCTGTCAGGGCTGCCCAATCTATCTCTCCCAGCATATTAAACTTGTGATTAAGCCACACAGTCTATCAGTCCCGGCCCCAGTACAGTGACAAAGAGATAGTAAAGCAGTTCTCAGTGCAATCAGACCAGACGAGGGATGCCCTGACATTGCCCTGTTATTGATTGCCACCATAAAGAACACAGTTTCGCTGACAACAACCACAGGGTGGATACCGCTCAGCCCCCCTTATCTGAGGATGACAGGCTGCATATCATGGTGTAAAAACACAGGTGTGCAGAAAGTGAGTCTGAGATGTCCAATTTGAGATATTCTTTGAAGAGCTATGGTTTCAGACGTTTTTGGAAGATGGGCAGGGACTCTGCTGTTCTAGGGTCAGGGGGAAGCTCGTTCCATCATTTGGGTGCCAGGACAGAGAAGAGCTTTGACTGGGCTGAGTGGGAGCTGACCCCCCGTGGTGGTGCAAGGGCCAATAGACCAGAGGTGGTAGAACATAGTGTTCGAGTTGGGGTGTTGGGTTTGAGCATAGCCTGAAGGTAGGGAGAGGCAGTTCCTCTTGCTGTTCCGCCGGCAAGCACCATGGTCTTGTATCGGTTGCAAGCTTTGACTGGAAGCCAGTGTAGTGTGCAGAGGAGCGGGGTGACATGGGAGAACTTGGGAAGGTTGAACACCAGGCGGGCTGCGGCAGTCTGATTAAATTACAGGGGTTTGATGGCACAAGCAGGGAGCCCAGCCATCAGAGAGTTGCAGTAGTCCAGACGGGAGACGACAAGTGCCTAGATTAGGACCTGCTCAACTTTCTATGTAAGGAAAGGTCGTACTCTACGGATGTTGTAGAGCTTTAACCTGCAGGAGCGAGTCACTGCTTTGATGTTTGCGGAGAATGACAGGGTGTGGTCCAGGGTCACCCCAAGGTTCTTTGCTCTCTCAGAGGTGGAACTGTGGAGTTGTCAACCGTGATGGAAAGGTCTTGGAGTGGGAATATATAGACACATTCAAGCAGACACGCAGACGTACATACACCCACATACTTATGCAAAGGCAGGCACACGCACAGATGGAAAAATCCTTGCAGCCCATGTTAACAAAGTAAGTAAAAATGTTGTCTGTTGGACTTTTAGGACATCATCACGTGGAACTAGTGTCACAGCTATGCCCCAAGCACACAAACGTCACACCCAAAAGTGGCCCGTGATAAATTTGACCTTCTTTTCTGCAAATAGATCACACAAAAAGGACTGTTTGTATGCACAGTATCCCATCTGAAAGCTAAAGTAAAAACTCCCTTACTGTCATACCAACTTAGTCATGCGTTTTACATTGTGAGGACACCTACTTTATCTACTTCATCTCTCTATCTATCTGCTACCTCTATCTGCCACGTCTCCTCCATTCATCACTCATTCCAACAGAGCAAGAAATACACTCGTTGAAGAAGACATTTGACTCAGTAGTCTCAAAGTGATTGTACGATCAGTTAATGCAATCAGATACAATTGTCAGGCTAAGTCCAACAGGCGATACTTGATAAAGACTGTATTTAGATAAGTAAACCCGCATTAGTCATCATTACCACTGTGTTTGGTCATTGTTGGTGATACTTCCGTCTTAATTTGTCACCTAGGTAAATTTGATGATTGTGTTGGGCCTTACAGCAGGGTTGGGGAATAAGTGATTGCATGCAATCAGTTAAATATAATCTGATTACAAATAAACTGTATCTTTAATCACTTACGTTACTATCAACAAACAAAAAAAGCATATTACAGACATTTTTTAAAAACTAGATGTTTACTTTGAAATTCAGAAAGGATTTTGGCGGGAAAGAAATATGAGGACACCTTTCTGTTTTCTCAATGACATTCAATTCAACATTGAAGACAGGCACCAATGTTGTTATCATTTTGTGATTTTAGTTTTTAGATTTTCATTTGAAATTCAGTTCTATTTCAGAGAGGATTTACACATTTTTATACAGTTTCAGTTTGATAAAAACATTTCCATTTTGTTTTTAAATTATTTAGATTGACTTTTACTTTTAGTGTTATGGACAGAAAGCAGCATTATGTGTGGGAGGCTAGAAGCCTCAGTCACAATTTGAGGTAGTCCTGTCACACATTTCCTTTATTTTTATAGGGGGCGGGGGGGGGGGGGGGTGTAGATCAGCTTTAATATTGCAGACAGATTGTGGCTTCTATCAATGTAATTGTCTGCATCATTTCCAATCTCCCATATATATATTTTGAAAATATACAGTACCAGTCAAAAGTTTGGACACACCAACTCATTCTTTATTTTTTTCTATTTTCTACATTGTAGAATAGTAGTGAAGACATCAAAACTATGAAATAACACATATACAATCATGTAGTAACCAAAAATGGTGTACAACAAATCTAAATATATTTTCAGATAGCCAAATATATTTATTCAGATAGCCACCCTTTGCCTTGATGACAGCTTTGCACACTCTTGGCATTCTCTAAACCAACTTCACCTGGAATGCTTTTCTTACAGTCTTGAAGGAGTTCCCACATATGCTGAGCACTTCTTTGCTGCTTTTCCTTCACTCTGCAGTCCAACTCATCCCAAACCATCTCAATTGGGTTGAGGTCAGGTGATTGCGGAGACCAGGTCATCTGATGCAGCACTCCATCACTATACTTGGTCAAATAGCCATTAGACAGCCTGGAGGTGAGTTTTGGGTTATTTTCCTGTTGAAAAACAAATGATAGTCCCACTAAGCGCAAACCAGATGGGATGGCGTATTGCTGCAGAATGCTGTGGAAGACATGCTGGTTAAGTGTGCTTTGAATTCTAAATAAATCACAGACAGTGTCACCAGCAAAGCACCCCCACACATCACACCTCCTCTTCCATGCTTCAAGGTGGGAAACACACATGCAAAAATCATCCGTTCACCTACTCTGCGTCTCACAAAGACACGGCGGTTGGAATCAAAAATCTAAAATTTGAACTAATCAGACAAAATGACAGATTTCCACTGGTCTAATGTCCATGGCTTGTGTTTCTTGGCCCAAGCAAGTCCCTTCTTCGTATTGGTGTCCTTTAGTAGTGGTTTCTTTGTAGTTATTTTGACATGAAGGACTTATTCACACAGCCTCTTCTGAACAGTTGATGTTAATGTAATACCCTTGTTAAAACCAAGTATTGAGTTTATTCTTGTTAAAACCAAGTATTGAGTTTATTTGTTATAATTAATTGGCTTTATATTTAAAAGGTGATTGAATTGCTCCCGTATTGTAATGTTGTTAATGCATTTCTTTTGAAGACATATTTCTTTAAGGTATAAATGAATAGCTTGGTTAACTTTTAAGTTTAAGTTTTGACCAATAAGGTCGCTTGTTAAGCTGTGGCCAATGGGAGAGTGGACCTGGTTAACGGGAGGCCTGGGAAAAAAAGAGAGGGAGAGAGACATTGAGAAAAGGATGGACAGTACATTATGACCGTTGGTGAAGAATAATTATAAAAGAAGACAATAAAAAGTAAAACAAAACCGTAACCTACCGAGTTTGAAGAGAAATAATGATTTTATTTTATAAGAGAGTTATAATTTTGTTAAGAAAGACTTAGTAAAGACTGAAGCTACCGTCTCATTGTATTTGGGTATTTGACAGCCTTGAGGTTAGCCTAGCATTGTGTGAAACCGAGAGAGAATTGCTTGGGAAAGCTTGACGAGTTCATGTTCCCATGGGATATCGGTTACTGCTAAAGAATACTGTCTGCATTGACAGCTGTGCTTGCTGTGGATCTTGTGAGGAAACCTGCAAGGAACTGCCATACTTTACTGAGGGAATATCTACGAGTAGTGAGTAACCACAATGGTGAGGTGCTTCTGGACTTTATGTGTGTCGTCATTTTTTGTTCAGCTCCAATGCGTGCCAGCGGGTTAAACAAGCTTGAAATAATTTGGACATGGGTTGTGCACGACTCATTGGGGTTCATTATTTGTATTTCTTTTGATGTGGTGCTTAAAAAATGTACGGTAATATTGCGAGAGTCAAATTCGAGCCTGGTGAGAGGGTTACATTGAGATGTGTCTTTTACTTGAACTCTGTGAAGCATTGATTTGAGCAACAATTTCTGAGGATGGGTAACTCTAATGAAGCTATCCTCTGCAGCAGAGATACCTCTGGGTCTTCATTTCCTGTGGGGGTCCTCATGAAAGCTTGTTTCACCATAGTGCTTGATGGTTCTTGCAACTGCACTTGAAGAAACCTTCAAAGTTCTTGAAATGTTCCGTATTGACTGACCTTCATGGCAAAAATAAATGATGGTCTGTCATTTCTCTTTGCCTTTTGAGCTGTTTTTGCCATAATATGGACTTGGTCTTTTACCAAATAGGGCTATCTTCTGTATACCCCCCTACCTTGTCACAACACAACTGATTGACTCAAACGCATTAAAAATAAATAAATTCCACAAATGAACTTTTAACGAGGCACACCTGTTAATATACAGTGTAGCTGGTGAAAGTGATGCACAACCTAGGTCTATTCGAAAAATGGCAGCATTTACCCGCCAGATTCAGGAGCTCGATAACCCCATTAGAAAAAAAGTAATCATATAAAAATATATATATATTTTAATTTGTTTTGCAGTCAAAGATAATAGTTTCAATATAGTTTTAGTTTTTCAAATGTTTTTCTCAATAATTTTATTTCAGTTTACTAAATAGTTTTTCAATTTATTTATGCATTTTTAGGTACAAGTTTAAGTTTGTTCCACCTGAGCGAGTCTGACGACAAGTTAGGGATCCCTATGATGACACTGTAACGGATCCCGTCCTCCTCTTCTGAGGAGGAGTAGCGAGAAGGATCGGAGGACCAATGCGCAGCGTGGTAAGTGTCCATAATGTTTAATCAAAACACAACAGAACACTGGAACAAAACAATAAACGTGAATAAACAAAACAGTCCCGTGTGGTAACAAACACTGACACGGAAGACTAACACCCACAACTCAAAAGTGAAACCAGGCTACCTAAGTATGATTCTCAATCAGGGACAACGATTGACAGCTGCCTCTGATTGAGAACCATACTAGGCCGAACACAGAAATCCCAATTTATAGAAAAAGCGAACATAGACAACCCACCCAACTCACGCCCTGACCATACTAAAACAAAGACATAACAAAGGAACTCAGGTCAGAACGTGACAGACACACCAAATGCGTTTGCTGGATCCTTTTTGTCTTCTTTTAATACCTTTTAACAAAAGAAACAGAAAGTCATCAGGTTGCGTTACTGGGTTTAGGTAATTCAAAAGTTACACTACTGATAAAAAATTGGGACCGGTAACTAGTACCTGTACTAGATTACACTTAGAAAGTAACCTAATAAAACCATATCTCACTGCTTCTCCTCTATAGACAACATCTAACTGAGCACACAAGGGACAAAATGATCTATACTTCTGTATGTACAGTGCATAGCAGAATACCAACTGTATCTCATCTATAGTTATAATTAGCTTTCAACTTCACAGGCAATTCATAACACCAACCTGTAGTTGAAGTATGATGGATAATAACATTGTATGGGGTTGACAGTGTGAACTAAACTCCACACAGGCTGTCCTCATGAGAGAAGAAGAGGGTGGGAGGCTACTAAAACTACCTTTCAACACTGTCCTCAAACTACTTTACATGGACATGTACAACTCGAACAGGTCATGAGCACACCACTAGTTCATCATCTTTCACCAACGCTGATGTTGATGAACCCACATTATCACCGCCAATTAATTTCCTCTAGACGCTCTGAAACGCAGCCTGAGCAGATCCGTTGACCAAAGGCACTCTATTCTTTACAGTCAAAAAGCATAACCCCTAATCAACCTTTATTGAACCTTAAATCAAAACAACAGTTTCCTCCCTATAAACTCTAGAGTCTCTCGAACCAAGCAGTAGTGTTGACCAGATTCACTCACGTCTGTGCAGTCAGAGAGCAGGTGCTTCTGGAGGGAGTCTGCACCCCTGATGAACCTCTTCTTGGTCCCAACCCGATCTGCTAGGTTACCCATGGTGACCCGGTTGAGAACCACAACGCACAAGGTCAAGGGAGGATATTTCAGCCTAGTAAATTTTGTCAGAGCTTCTCTTAATCTCGTATCGTCTCGTATCCCTTCAACTCTAACACCTTCTTGCTTTCCCTCGCTTTCTCTCGCTCACACACACTTGACGCTTTCCAAACACACACACACACAAACACACACATTTCCAGTCTCCTATGTGAATCTGGGTTAGATTGGTTCCTTTTGGAGCGGCTGCTAAAATAGGATGTCCTCTAGATCAGAGAGAGAAGGACATGGGGGTCTGAGGGGACCTGGACTCAGTAGAGGGGATGGAGAGGTCATACACTCAGCCTCACTGAGTAAGAGGATGAGGAGAAAGTGGTAGAGCAGGGATGGGCAACATTGATGGGGGTGGAAGCCACCCAGAAATTCTGAACTCATCAGGCCACAGTTGTTCACGGGTCTGTGTAACCATATCCAATTTAATAAAATTCTACACATTTTGCCATGGTGCAGAGAGAAAAGTTTGCCATTTAATAACTCATTTCATGCAATTCTACTCATTTTGCCACAGGGTAGAGCGGAATGTTTGCCATTTTTAATATGACATCTGAGTGAGACTGACTAACAAAATCAACTGGGCCCCCGAGGTCAGTAATATGACCATGATAACAAGTTTAGATAGCTGGCCGCTAAACTTACTTACAAATCTAAAAAATGTTAGCTGACATGGCTAATTGAGTGACTATCAGTGACTGATATAAGAAGAGAAAAACTGCGGATGCACAACCACATTTTTAACTTGCACCTTGTGTATTCTACTATTATAACTCTCAGCATTAAGTTGAGACCCCGACAGAGTTCCTGACAGACATGCTGGTTTATTATTTTGTTGAGGGGAGGTGGGAAATAATATAAGGGCCTTCAAAAGGGCCGCCAGTTGCCAGTTTTTGTGGTAGAGGATAAGACCGTGAGAAGAGGTACTGTAGCAGTGTCTGAGATAACATTGTCAATGCCAACAAATAGCTGCTGGACTTATTCAGCTCTCTCCAGCAGAATCAAAGTACTCAGCCAATGCAATCTAAGACCTCTACCTCTTCTGCAAACGAATACAAATTTGCTCTCAAAATGTACATGACAGCAATTCATACGGGAAAATAACAAAGAAATCATTGCTTAACCCATCCCACACAGACAATACTAGCTAACAGACTTACGACAAGAGTATTCACAAACAACATATAAATCTTCAAATTAGCTTACCATTCCACCACATTATATGAGAATGGTGTGTATCAATGCTCTGCTCAGTGGTGTACTTTGTAGGGTTTAGGAGTTTGCGTAGCATACTGTGTGACTCAAAGTAAACTGTGTATAGTTATGTGTATGTACGCATAATATGTAGCGTGGTGTGTGTGCTTGGATTCGGAAAACAGTGCAGAGGAGTGTGTGTGTGTGTGTGTGTGTGTGTGTGTGTGTGTGTGTGTGTGTGTGAACGAGCGCATGCATGTGCTCCTTCCCATTCCTTGCACACACACACACACACACACACACACACATAAAAACACACAATCATAATTTAGACATTCACAGTGTAGGTTGGAAAAAGTATGTGAACCCCTAGGCTAATGACTTCTCCAAAAGCTAATTGGAATCAGGAGTCAGCTAACTTGGAGTCCAATCAATGAGAAACATTTTGGAGATGTTGGTTAGAGCTGCCTTGCCCTATAAAAAACTATCACAGAATTTGAGTTTGCTATTCACAAGAAGCATTGCCTGATGTGAACCATGCCTCGAACAAAAGAGTTCACAGAAAACCCAAGATTAAGAATGGTTGACTTGCATAAACCTGGAAAGGGTTACAAAAGTATCTCTAAAAGCCTTGATGTTCATCAGTCCACAGTAAGACAAATTGCCTATAAATGGAGAAAGTTCAGCACTGTTGCTATTCTCCCTAGGACTGGCCATCCTGCAAAGATGACCGCAAGAGCACAGCGCAGAATGCTCAATGAGGTTAAGAAGAATCCTAGAGTGTCAGCTAAAGATTTACAGAAATCTCTGGAACATGCTAACATCTCTGTTGACGAGGCTATGATGCGTTAAACACTAAACAAGAATGATGTTAATGGGATGACACCAAGCAAGAAGCCACTGCTGTCCAAATAAAAATGCTGTACATCTGAAGTTTGCAAAAGTGCACCTGAATGTTCCACAGCACTACTGGCAAAATATTCTGTGGACAGATTGGAAGGAACACAACCCTAAGTGTGGAGAAAAAAAGGCACAGCACTCCAACAACAAAACCTCATCCCAAATGTAAAGTATAGTGGAGGGACCATCATGGTTTGGGGCTGCTTTGCTGCCTCGGGGCCTGGACAGCTTGCTATCATCGATGGAAAAATGAATACCCAAGTTTATCAAGACATTTTGCATCTGTCTGTCAATTGAAGCTCAACAGAAGTTGGGTGATGCAACAGGACAACGACCCAAAACACAGAAGTAAATCAACAACAGAATGGCTTCAACAGAAGGAAATACGCCTTCTGAAGTGGCCCAGTCAGAGTCCTGACCTCAACCCGATTGAGATGCTGTGGCATGACCTCAAGAGAGCAGTTCACACCAGACATCCCAAAGAATATTGCCGAAGTGAAACAGTTTTGTAAAGAGGAATGGTCCAAAAATCCTCCTGACCGTTGTGCGGGTCTGATCCGCAACTACAGAAAAAGTTTGGTTGAGGTTATTGCTGCCAAAGGAGGGTCAACCAGTTATTAAATCCAAAGGTTCACATACCTTTTCCCACGCTGCACTGTGAATGTTTACACGGTGTGTTCAATAAAGACATGAAAACGTATAATTGTTTGTGTGTTATTAGTTTAAGCAGACTGTGCTTGTCTATTGTTGTGACCTAGATGAAGATCAGATCAAATTTTACGACCAATTTATGAAGAAATCCAGGTATTTCCAAAGGGTTCACATACTTTTTGTTGCCACTGTGGATAGTTTAGGTAAGTGGAGAGGCATAGTAATGTATTAAGCTGATTATGTAATATGGCTAGAGTTTGATTTGAGATATTGTGGGTCAGGTCTTGCGATGGGATGTCTGCTCCACTCTCTCCAGCCATTATCAAAGGAAGTAAATGTTGTATGCGTACGTGTGTGTGTTTGTTTTCAAAGAGGATGAAATCTACTGTCAAACTCTAGCTATGTTACTGAACCAGGGACCACACACACACACACACACACACACACACACACACACACACACACACACACACACACACACACACACACACACACACTGTAGATAGTATAGGTAAGTGGAGAGGCATAGTAATGTATTAAGCTGATTATGTAATATGGCTAGAGTTTGATTTGAGATATTGTGGGTCAGGTCTTGTGATGGGATGTCTGCTCCACTCTCTCCAGCCATTATCAAAGGAAGTAAATGTTGTATGCGTACGTGTGTGTGTGTTTGTTTTCAAAGAGGATGACATTTACTGTCAAACTCTAGCTATGTTACTGAACCAGGGACCACACACACACACACACACACACACACACACACACACACACACACACGCACACACACGCACACACACACACGCACACACACGCACACACACACACACACACACACACACACACACACACACACACACACACACACACACACACACACACACACGGCTACATACTGTAGATAGTATAGGTACGTGGAGAGGCAAAGTAATATATACAGCTGATTATGTAATATGGCTAGAGTTTGATTTTAGATTTCATCCTCTTTGATTACACACACACACACACACACACTAACAATAACGAGCTGAATCCCTCAACTGCAACCAATATGATCATACATTGAGCTATCATTCTCCTCCAATGGTCTCCTCAACACAATCATCCAAAGTTCATTGAATTGTTTAAACGTGGATAAGGAATAAAATAATACCATATGAGGGGATAAAGAATCAGGCAGTGAATTATGTCCAAACACTGTATGCTACTGTACTGTCATACTGTACTGTCATACTGTACTGTCATTAAGCACAGAAAACAGAAACCAAAACCTCTCCACCTTTTCACCCTGGCCTCCAGATAATACACTCTGCTTTGAGAAGTGTGTGAGAAAGTAGACAGAGCATTTTTATTTTCTCAGACCTTTTGAAGTACTCTATCCCTCTTTTGGAGAGGAAATATTCACCTCTGGATGCGAACACATGTGTGTGAATATGATAGAGCCCCAGGAAGATAGACTGGACATGATTAGAGCCCTAATGCTCTGCACTCGCATGTTATGTTATGAACGGAAGAGAAGAAGGAGAAACATAAGTTTGACCTGCCTGCTGGTAATCAGTGTGTCGGTACAGTATATTAGTGGAGTGGAGAGTGTGTGTGTGTGTATGTCTGTGTGTGTATGTCTCTGTGTGTGTGTGTGTGTGTGTGTGTCTGTGTCTGTGTCTGTGTCTGTGTCTGTGTGTGTGTGTGTGTGTGTGTGTGTGTGTGTGTGTGTGTGTGTGTGTGTGTGTGTGTCCATTTCTCAGGGCTGTGGAGAGATCACACTGTCATTTCAGCCGAGCAGGGAGACGATGAATCACATTACATCCTGCTAAAACACACACATACACTCTGTGACCCTGACCAGGGGCTGCAGATAAGACTCACGCTACCATTACCGCACAGCACAGAGGCCAGAGAGGAACAATCTAATTAGACTATATTACATTACACTACTCACATTCTTTCATGCACACATATTCAGAAAAACCCACTCAAACACACACACACACACACACACACACACACACACCCACACACACCCATACACTGTAATACAGCCGTTAGAAAGGGCAAACCAACCAGTCTCAAGTCAAAATTAGACGTTCATCCATGTTTTTCAAACATCACATTTTGAAGTGTTTAAGGTTAAGTTTAGGCATTAACTCCAAATGGTTAATGTTAGGGTTATGTTCAGGCGTTAATCCCAAATTCTTAAGGTTAGGCATTAACTGCGAACGGTTATGGTAACGGTTAAACAACTTTCTATCGAACTTGCAACCTTTGGAATCAGAGGCAGATGCTTACACCCATCCACCTCCACCATCCCGTCCTACATCACCATCCGCAATGCCCTAGAAAAACTGAAAGGTAAAAAGCACTCACTCTTGTATCACAGGTGACCTGGCTACACACACACACACACACACACACACACACACACACACACACACACACACACACACACACACACACACACACACACACACACACACACACACACTCCAGAGGGAGGGTCACAGTCATCTCCCCACTCTTCATTTCCTCACATGACAGAGCACTCAATCAGGAAAACAGTGATCAAGTCACACGTCCCAGTGGTCAATGCCTATAGATCAGCCTTCCCTCTCCCCCTTCCCTCTCTCCCCCTCTTCCTTCCATCTCACTTCCCTCTCTCCCTCTCTCCCCCTCTCCCTTCCCTCTCCCATCCCTCTCTCCTCCTCTCCCTTCCCTCTCTCGCCCTCTCCCTTCCCTCTCTCCCCCTCTCCCTTCCCTCTCTCCTCCTCTCCCTTCCCTCGCCCTTCCCTCTCCCTTCCCTCTCTTCCCTCTCTCCCCTCCTCCCTTCCCTCCGTTCCCTCTCTCCCCCTCTTCCTTCACTTTCTCCCCCTGTTCCTTCCCTCTCCCTTCCTTCTTCCTTCCCTCTCTCCCCTTCTTCCTTCCCTCTCTCCCCTCCTCCCTTCCCTCCGTTCCCTCTCTCCTCCTCTTCCTTCACTTTCTCCCCCTGTTCCTTCCCTCTCTCCCCCTCTTCCTTCCCTCTCTCCCCTTCTTCCTTCCCTCCGTTCCCTCTCTCCCCCTCTTCCTTCACTTTCTCCACCTCTTCCTTCCCTCTCTCCCCTTCTTCCTTCCCTCTCTCCCCTTCTTCCTTCCCTCTCACTTCCCTCTCTCCCTCTCCCCCTCTCCCTTCCCTCTCCCATCCCTCTCTCCTTCTCTCCCTTCCCTCTCTCGCCCTCTCCCTTCCCTCTCTCGCCCTCTCCCTTCCCTCTCTTCCCCCCTCCTCCTCTCCCTTCCCTCTCCCTTCCCTCTCTCCCCCTCTTCTTCCCTCTCTACCCTCTTCCTTCCCTCTCCGTCTCTTCTCCCTTCCCTCTCTCTCTTCCCTCTCCCCTCCTTCCTTCCCTCCCTTCCCTCTCTTCCTTCTCCCTTCCCCCTCTCCCCCTTCCTTCCCTCTCCCCCTCTCCCTTCACTTTCTCCCCCTCATCCTTCCCTCTCCCTTCCCTCGCCCTTCCCTCTCCCTTCCCTCTCTTCCCTCTCTCCCCTCCTCCCTTCCCTCAGTTCCCACTCTCCCCCTCTTCCTTCACTTTCTCCCCCTGTTCCTTCCCTCTCCCTTCCCTCTTCCTTCCCTCTCTCCCCTTCTTCCTTCCCTCTCTCCCCTCCTCCCTTCCCTCCATTCCCTCTCTCCTCCTCTTCCTTCACTTTCTCCCCCTGTTCCTTCCCTCTCTCCCCCTCTTCCTTCCCTCTCTCCCCTTCTTCCTTCCCTCCGTTCCCTCTCTCCCTCTCTTCCTTCACTTTCTCCCCCTCTTCCTTCCCTCTCTCCCCTTCTTCCTTCCCTCTCTCCCCTTCTTCCTTCCCTCTCACTTCCCTCTCTCCCTCTCCCCCTCTCCCTTCCCTCTCCCATCCCTCTCTCCTTCTCTCCCTTCCCTCTCTCGCCCTCTCCCTTCCCTCTCTCGCCCTCTCCCTTCCCTCTCTTCCCCCCTCCTCCTCTCCCTTCCCTCTCCCTTCCCTCTCTCCCCCTCTTCTTCCCTCTCTACCCTCTTCCTTCCCTCTCCGTCTCTTCTCCCTTCCCTCTCTCTCTTCCCTCTCCCCTCCTTCCTTCCCTCCCTTCCCTCTCTTCCTTCTCCCTTCCCCCCCTCCCCCTTCCTTCCCTCTCCCCCTCTCCCTTCACTTTCTCCCCCTCATCCTTCCCTCTCCCTTCACTTTCTCCCCCTCATCCTTCCCTCTCCCTTCCATCTTCCTTCCCTCTCTCCCCTTGCTCCTTCCCTCTCTCCCCTTCTTCCTTCCCTCTCTACCCCTCTCCTCCTCTCCCTTCCCTCACTCCCCCTCTTCTTCCCTCTCTACCCTCTCCCTTCCCTCTCTCTCTTCCCTCTTCCCTCTCCCCTCCTCCCTTCCCTCCCTTCCCTCTCCCTTCCCTCTCCCACCTCTTCATTCCCTCTCCCCCTCTCCCTTCCCTCTCTCTCCCTCTTCATTCCCTCTCCCCCTCTCACTTCACTTTCTCCCCCTCGCCCTTCCCTCTCCCTTCCCTCTCTCCCCTTCCTCCTTCCCTCTCTCCCCTTCTTCCTTCCCTATCACCCCCTCTCCCTTCCCTCTCTCTCCTATCCCTTCCCTCACTCACCCTCTTCCTTCCCTCTCTCCCCATCTCCCTTCCCTCTCTCCCTGTCTCCCTTCCCTCTCTCCCCCTCTCTCTGACCTGAGGACATTCCTCTAATCAACTTTCACAGATTTACAGCCAAAGCTAAATAGTTCCCAATGCAATGACCAGCCATAGTCTATATATAGGGTCTGTATCTGGGGCTGGCCTAGGGGCAAGTCACTCTGCATCAAGTAGGGGATCAACCATGAGAGGGGGTTATCAACACTATTTAGTCCCAGCGTGTGTATGAGTGCTATACATACTCAACTCAGCACTCAAACTCAACTGAAACTCTTTGTTCTGTTATAATCTCCACCCGGCACAGCCATCAGAGGACTGGCCACCCCTCATAGCCTGGTTCCTCTCTAGGTTTCTTCCTAGGTTTAGGCCTTTCTAGGGAGTTTTTCCTAGCCACCGTGCTTCTACACCTGCATTGCTTGCTGTTTGGGGTTTTAGGCTGGGTTTCTGTACAGCACTTTGATATATCAGCTGATGTAAGAAGGGCTATATAAATAAATTGGATTTGATTTGACCTGTAAGTACATGCAGTGTTTTAGTTGGCATGCTTGGTTCCTTCAGGCAGAAAATGAACAAGAGGAAAGTGATGACAGTTGAATTAGGTATGATGGATGAATGTGCACGTGTGTGTGTGTGTGTGTGTGTGTGTGTGTGTGTGTGTGTGTGTGTGTGTGTGTGTGTGTGTGTGTGTGTGTGCAGGATTAGGTTTGACGGGATACTGAGGCTTTATGAATTATGTATTTTGTGATGCTGTTTTGTCTCTGTGCGTGTTTGAGATACACATGGCCTCACACACACATTCACAGACACACAGACACACACACATTTACTTCCTTTGATAATGGCTGGAGAGGGTGGAGTAGACATCCCATCACAAGGCCTAACCCACAAGGTCTGTCTGTCTGTGTCTACACTACAGTCTACAAAAAGCACCATTCTCACTCCTCACACCAGCCATGGGCGGCTCCTCCCTCCTCACTTGCGTAACAGTTGCTATTTATAACCATCTTAATTAGACATGGCTGAATATTAGAGTTTTTTCCCTTCTTCTTACCATTGCCAGTGGGCAGATACCAAACAGTGCTACCTTGTCTGGACGGTTTTTACATAAAGCCGTGAGCTGTTATAGATTAATATGCTTGTAAATTAGGTTACAGAGCACATTTAAAAGGAGAACGGGGCAATGGGGTGATGATGCCAGATGTATTATTCACAGTTGGTCACTACAGAGAAAACAAGGTTTTACGGAGGAGTTCAATTTTTCAAAACTTTCAAAACAAGAGGACGGAGATGGAAAAGTTGGAGAGGAGGAGGAGGAGGAGGAGGAGGAGGAGGAGGAAGAGAGAGAGAGAGAGAGAGAGAGAGAGACGTTTTGTATTAGTAGCATAATGTATAGTGTCAGTAGTCTTTATGTTTGTGATCAGTATCGTGTCTGAAAGTAATGACATAAGTGCTTTGGTTTGGAAGGATGCTCAGTGAGAGAGAAAGAGGGGGAGAATAAACAGGAGCGAGAGAGAGGGAGAGAAAGGGGTCCATTCTCATTAGAACTCCGAGCCAATCCTTATGTCTGTCCTGTAATGTGATTTCCACTGGAGTGCATGGCCCCTCTGAGACACACACACACACATTGCTTACCTCAGTCATGTGGATGAGATAGATCCTCAGATCTTCAGCATGATCTGTGGAAGGAACAAAAAAGTGATTACATATTACCAATAAGAATTATTCAGATGTTGATGGAAAGGCTGCCTACCACTGGTCAATGTCCTGGAAGTCATCCGTCACGAAAGACATGCTGTGTATCTACTGTAGGTCCAGATCAATAGCTTGGATCATCTGAGGCCAAGCTAGATGTCTGTCACCCTGTCACCACTGTCCCCACCCTGGACCACTATGTCACACTATGTCACTCCCTGGTGACAACTGGAGGTGACAATCTGACAGCAGGGTTGACTCCTCCTGTGATGAGTGCCCTAGTCCTACCCAGGGGACAGATAGGAGGAGGTGTGAGGAGGGTGTCACTTATGTGTGTGTGTATGCATGTGCGGTTGTACAACAAGCTCTCACAGTCCCACGTCAGAATTAGACGTTCATCAAAGTGTTCAATGTTACATTTACGTTTCCACGTCATCTGGCGAAGACCTCACACATGATGGATGTCTAATACTGTGAACAGGCTGGTGCGCTACATCCCAGCTCCCCGCATCTGCCGGGCTAGGGTGAGGATCCAGCCAGGGCGGATGGTGCCAGCCCTGCTCTCAAGATCTCCAGTGCGCCTTCACGGTCCGGTCTATCCGGTGCCACCTCCACGCACCAGGCTGTCTCTCCGTCTCATCCCTACAGGTGCTCCCGCCTGTCCAGCACTGCCAGAGTCTCCCGTCTGTCCTTAGCCGCCAGAGTCTCCCGTCTGTCCTTAGCCGCCAGAGTCTCCCGTCTGTCCTTAGCCGCCAGAGCCGCCAGTCTGTCCTGAGCTGTCAGAGCCGCCAGTATGTCCTGAGCTGCTAGAGCCGCCAGTCTGTCCGGATCTGTCAGAGCCGCCAGTATGTCCTGAGCTGCTAGAGCCGCCAGTCTGTCCGGATCTGTCAGAGCCGCCAGTCTGTCCTGAGCCGTCAGAGCCGCCAGTCTGTCCTGAGCCGTCAGAGCCGCCAGTCTGTCCTGAGCCGTCAGAGCCGCCAGTCTGTCCTGAGCCGTCAGTCAGCCAGGAGCTGCCAGAGCCATCAGTCAGCCAGGAGCCGCCAGAGCCGCCAGTCAGCCAGGAGCCGCCAAAGCCGCCAGTCAGCCAGGAGCTGCCAGAGCCGCCAGTCAGCCAGCAGCTGCCAGAGCCGCCAGTCAGCCAGGAGCTGCCAGAGCCATCAGCCAGCCAGGAGCTGCCAAAGCCGTCAGCCAGCCAAGAGCTGCCAGAGCCGTCAGCCAGCCAGGAGCTGCCAGAGCCGTCATCCAGCCAGGAGCTGCCAGAGCCGTCAACCAGCCAGGAACTGCCAGAGCCGTCAACCAGCCAGGAGCTGCCAGAGCCGTCAATCAGTCCGGAGCTGCCCCTTAGTCCGGAGCTGCCCCTTAGTCCGGAGCTGCCCCTTAGTCCGGACCTGCCCCTTAGTCCGGAGCTGCCCCTCAGTCCGGAGCTGCCCCTCAGTCCGGAGCTGCCCCTCAGTCTAGAGCTGTCCCTCAGTCCAGAGGCGCTCCGCAGTCCAGTGGGGCTTTTAATTAGGGTCTTAGACTCTAGGTCGGAGGCGAGGGTCGTCACTCTAAAGAGGCCCTTGAAGAGGGCAATGACTTTGGTGGAGTGGGGTCCACGTCCCGCGCCAGAGCCGCCACCGTGGCCAGATGCCCACCCAGACCCTCCCCTATAGGTTTAGGTTTTGCGGCCGGAGTCCGCACCTTAGGGGGGGTACTGTTACACTCTGACCATTATTTGCGTTGTTTGTTTCTATGTTTTGTTTGGTCAGGGTGTGATATGAGTGGGCATTCTATGTTGTATGTCTAGTTTGTCTATTTCTATGTGTTTTGGCCTGATATGGTTCTCAATCAGTGGCAGGTGTTTGTCGTTGTATCTGATTGGGAACCATATTTAGGTAACCTGTTTTGTATTGTGGTTCGTGGGTTATTGTCTATGTGATGTTGCATGTTAGCACAGAGTTTCTTTAGCGGTCACGTTCGTCTTGTTAGTTAGTTTGTTTGTTTTAGTGTACTTCGTGTTCTTTTCGTCTTTCATTAAATCATGCATTCACACCACGCTGCGCTTTGGTCTCCTCAATACGACAATCGTGACACGGGTAGCCTTCCACAAGCATCCCACAATAAGTTGGGTGAATTTTGGCCCATTCCTCCTGACAGGGCTGGTGTAACTGAGTCAGGTTTGTAGGCCTCCTTGCTCTCACACGCTTTTAAAGTTCTGCCCACAAATGTTCTATAGGACTGAGGTCAGGGCTTTGTGATAGCCACTCCAATACCTTGACTTTGTTGTCCTTATGCCATTTTGCCACAACTTTGGAAGTATGCTTGGGGTCATTGTCCATTTGGAAGACCCATTTGCAACCAAGCTTTAACTTCCTGACTGATGGCTTCAATATATCCACATAATTTCCCACCTCATGATGCCATCTATTTTGTGAAGTACACCAGTCCCTCGTGCAGCAAAGCACCCCACACAACATGATTCTGCCACCCCCGTGCTTCACGGGTTGGGATGGTGTTCTTTGGCTTGCAAGCCTCCCCCTTTTCCCTCCAAACATAACGATGGTCATTATGGCCAAACAGTTTGATTTTTGTTTCATCAGACCAGAGGAAATTTCTCCAAAGGTACAATCTTTGTCCCCATGTGCAGTTGCAAACCATAGTCTGGCTTTTTTTGGCGGTTTTGGAGAAGTGGCTTCCTCCTTGCTGAGCGGCCTTTCAGGTTATGGCGATATAGGACTCGTTTTTACTGTGGATATGGATACTTTTGTACCTGTTTCATCCAGCATCTTCACAAGGTCCTTTGCTGTTGTTCTGGGATTGATTTGCACATTTCGCAACAAAGTACGTTCATCTCTAGGACACAGAACACGTCTCCTTCCTGAGAGTTATGACGGTTGCGTGGTCCCATGATGTTTATACTTGCGTACTATTGTTTGTACAGATGAACGTGGTACCTTCAGGCGTTTGGAAATTGCTCCCAAGGATGAACCTGACTTGTGGAGGTCTACCATTTTTTTCTGAGGTCTTGGTTGATTTATTTTGATTTTTCCATGATGTCAAGAAGGTAGGCCTTGAAATACATTCACAGGTACAACTCCAATTGACTCAAATTATGTCAATTAGCATATCAGAAGCTTCTAAAGCCATGACAACATTTTCTGAAATTTTCCAAGCTGTAAAGGCACGGTCAACTTGGTGTATGTAAACTTCTGACCCACTGGAATTGTGATACAGTGAATTATAAACAATAGTTGGAAAAATGACTTGTGTCATGCACAAAGTAGATGTCCTAACTGACTTGCCAAAACTATAGTTTGTTTTAATAAGACATTTGTGGAGTGGTTGAAAAAATAATTTTAGTGACTCCGGCCTAAGTGTATGTAAACTTCAGACTTCAACTGTATATGTATCAAAGGTTAACTAGGATGTGCTTATATTTGTACATTTTCACTGCAAGTACAGTGTGTGGTGTGAAATGGAAATGTGATTTTTGCATATCCCACTCCCCCGAGACACCCTTGGAGACTGGGGTCACAGCCAGGGATTCGAGTAACCTTAAAATTAAACTGAAAAAGAGCTTTGCTCCAGGCTGAGGTTTGTGATTATCTTCGGCCAAGGAAAGACAGGAGAAATCCATTCCCTCCCTCCATCCATCCATTTCCTCAATCACGCCATCTGCTGAGGAGAAGAGATATGGCGGCCAAGAGGGTGTGATAAAGATCTCTAAGCCTTGATAGTTATCGACATTACATCTCTCCCACCCATCACACATATACAAACAAACTGTGTGTGTGTGTGTGTGTGTGTGTGTGTGTGTGTGTGTGTGTGTGTGTGTGTGTGTGTGTGTGTGTGTGTGTGTGTGTGTGTGTGTGTGTGTGTGTGTGTGTGTGTGTGTGTGTGTGTGTGTGCGTGTGTGTGTGTGTGTGTGTGTCCCAGTCCTTGTTTCTTCCTTAATGGAATGAGACAAGCTGTGATGGTGTGTGATGGGCCCACCTGCCATAGTGTCTGGTCCTCTCTAACTCCAGGCTGTCAACCTGTCTCCACTGTCTACCACAGTGAGAGCACTGTCTGTTAAATAAGGTTGAATATCTTCCTGGTATTTTACAAATGTTCCATCCAGACAATAAATCACTTTTATCCCGGGTAAACCCAATATTTCCCGCCAATACCGGAAATATCATTCTAATCAATATAATGCATTTAAATAGGTTTATGTCTGGATTTGATTAGAGCTTTCATAAAGAATTCAAACCTGATTCCTGAGCCTGATTAAATACATTTGATGAGCCCTACATTAAAGACATTTATTGATCATCCTTGAGATATTTCTACAACTTGATTGGAGTCTACTGGGAGGCTAGTCGGAATCGAGGGAAAGATGATTGCCAAATACAGGTGTGTCAAGCCTGTAGCGTCATACCCCCAAAATGTTAAGGCTGTAATCACTGCCAAACGTGCTTCAACAATGTACTGAGTAAAGGGTCTGAATACTTATGTAAATGTGATATTTCAGTTTTTGATTTTTAATACATTTGCAAAAATGTGTAAAAACCTGTTTTTGCATTGTCATTATGGGATATTGTGTGTAGATTGATGAAGAAAAAAACAATTGAATCAATTTTAGAATAAGGCTGTAATGTAACAAAATGTGCATAAAGTCAAGGGGTCTGAATACTTTCCGAAACCACTGTACAGTATATGCCTATATATCCATCTTGAACAGGATTATCTATTTTGGATGCAATTTGAATGGAATTGATGGAGAGAGAGACTGCTGGGAGAGTGCTCGTTTATGCCCTGATTTAAAGCAACGATTTGGCAGTGTTTCAAACTCTGTAGCTGCAATTTAAACAAATAATATATATCATGACAATAAACAAATAATGTGACCCCAGAAAGACAGATGGAGATGTGTAAATTAGACGTGCATTCGGCCTTTATATTACTGTAGCACAGGCTATGCTGCAGCAAATGTAAGTGTAACTGTCACAATAAATGATGAGATAATAGGTGTACATACTGAGATGGGCTGTCGGTCTTGAGCGTTGATCATACAGTGACCAGAGAGAAGGCCGTAGAGAATGCAGATTTAGACATCACATAATTTAGCAGTTCCATTTCACATCATGTTCATATAAATCATTTATTATAATATTTTATTACAGTTGAGCGTTTTCTCGCAGTTATTTATTCCTTGAAAATGAAGTGGTTTTGGGCAGTAAATCTCAGTAACTGGGTTCCCGCCATTCAACCCTACAGTCCAACAAGGAGAAAACTGCACCGTGTGTGTGTGTGTGTGTGTGTGTGTGTGTGTGTGTGTGTGTGTGTGTGTGTGTGTGTGTGTGTGTGTGTGTGTGTGTGTGTGTGTGTGTGTGTGTGTGTGTACCTGCCTATGCCAAAGTCAAGGTCAGAGAAATAAGAGCAAGGTAGAACACTAGCTGTAGCAGACACTATTATATTTCCATTTGCTAGGGGAGATCCAGACAGAGATATAGTGAACTAATATGGATTCTGTTGTGCAGTTGTATCCCTGAGGAACACTGGGGAGAAGGTTCACCACAGTTCACACCACTGAGGTCATGTTCGTCCCCAAGGGTTCCTGTATACTCACCTAAAACAATATGTGCAATATCACTATATTATGATATTAGTATACTTGTACAATACTGTTACTTCACTAATTACTGCACTAATTACTGCATTAATTAGCATATTGGTCAACCATAAATAATACCACTGTTAAATTGATTTATGACACGAAAAGTCGACTGTACAAAGAACCTGACTGACTATGACAAACACAGCAATTAAGGTGTAATCGTAATTGGTTATTGATTTTACATTCATCTTGGTCTGCAAACCTGTCAGGATATTAAACAAAAACAATATTTCTGATCTTATGCTAATGTCAGTATCACAGTTTCAGCACTATATTTACTGACTAATGAACATTCTCAGTCAAATAAAATAATAAAACTCCCTCCTACCATCCCAACTCATGTTAGAGCTTCACCTTGAAGGCATTCGTGTTTCTGTGACATTGCACTGTACATCAAACTAGTATTTTGAAAGAGAAAACTGTTCATTGAACACAGACTTCCATGGACAGCCTGTGTATCACTGGGCTAACCCCGGGGGGCAGCCGAGTGAGATTGTTAGGCAGAATACTGCATCTCCTCACTGCAATCTCAAATTGTTGTCAGAACCAGATCAGAATGCTTATGATTATTCCAACTCAACACCAGAGGTCACTCTTGCATTTATTTTACAGTTGCAGGAGATCCGCCTGTGTCACATTAAGACATCTACTGCACATGGGGAGGGAGATCACAGCTTTTATGGCAATTACAGCCTGTTAATACTGTTGGACTAATACTGTTGGACTAATACTGTTGGACTATTCTAATCATTCTTTACAAAAGGATAACAAAGGATAACTTGTCATGCTTTATGAAGAATTCATACGGCCTTTATAAGATGCTTCTCAAATGCTAAATAAGAAAATGTATTTTAATAACAGGCACTTTTCATGTGATGTTTCGCAAATTACAAATGTTTTGCTTGATGTGACTGTGCTCTGCAGGTACACACAACAGTGTGTGTGGGGGTGTAGTTTGTGTGTCTGTTGTGGTGCTCTCTCTTAGCACCCTCTGTCTTTCCCACGCTCCACACCCCTGTCTCTATGGTAGGTGACAGGGTCACAGGAAATCCCCTGTCCCACTTCTGCCCCACCTCACTTACTCACACACACACACCACCCTGGTTGAAACAAACACAGTCCCCGGAGCCTCTTTCCTGAGAGGCCCTGCCGTACTAAAATAACAATGATAGGCGGGTGGAGATGCACCCTCCTTGTACACCCCCCTCCCACACACACACACACATCCCTCCCATCCCCTGATGACTTCCTATGGAGGAGGGGTGCAGGGGGAAACCATGCAGAGCGTGACCCAGCTGAGAGCACTGTCCATGGGGAGGATAGACCTCCTACACCCCCCCTCCTGTGTTTTGTGTCTCAGGGGCCAGAACATGAGCTAATGTAATGCAACGCAATGTAATGCCCTGTCATCTGTTGGGTTAAACACATAACAATAGCTGACCTCTCCCTAGCCTGACCAGTAGCTCACTTCATATGTCAAAGAAGGCGGTCACATACTGGACTGTTCAATGGTAGAACTGTTACACTGATAAGAACATGTAGTTCAATAACTAAAATCGGCGCTTTAACTCGGCGTTGTCCTAGGGACAATTATACAACGTTTTAGTTGAGCTGTCATTTCAGAGGGAATACGTAAAAGTAAAAAGTGAAAGAGAGAGAGGGGGAGGGACAGAGAGACAGAAATAAACAAGTAGAAAAGGGGAGGGAGGAGAGTTTTATAAGGTACCATATTTAATGACAGATGCCCCCTCAGGCATGGATGGTGAGATAGAACAGGCAGAATTGGGGAATAAGAGAGAAGAGAGAAAGAGAGAGAGATAATGAAAGAGAGGGTGGGGGAGAGTGAGAGTGAGACATAAAAAGCGAGAGATAAGGGTGCTCTCAAGTGCGTCACAGACATACAGTATGTAGTCGCAGGGATGGGGCGGGACAGGACAGACACCCCAGGATATTGTGACTCGGTTTGGGCTCCACACTGTCCAACAACAGCTGATCAGCATGACTGGATTCTCTGCCACCTGATCCTTATGTACAGTATATCAACAGATCTCACTTTCTCGTGAATGCGCACACATACACACACACACACTGACTCACTCACACACACAGCCTCTTCACACTGAAAGGATCTCACTAACATCCAGTCGGCTCTGGCCTACTGTAACCCCAGCTCTCTACTCTGAGTCAGAACCCTCTCCATCTCCTCTCTACATTATGAACACATGCATTGACAGTAAGATGCGTTTATTTGACCTACAGTGCTTTGTTATACTGTGGGCCAAACTACTGTATTCTTTGCAAGGTGCCAACTGAGGGGAGTGTTTATATAGCTGAGAACCAGAAAGACAGACGACCAGGGTTTGGTTCACATTCAGCCTAAATATCCCACTGGATGAATCACTACTACGGGGCCATAAAAATAACATGGCATTTATTTATTTACATGACGGTATATACATTAGGGAAATGTTGTATGTTTCCTACAGTATGTCCTGCTTGAAATGAAACCATGGAATCAGTAGATGTGTAAGTAGCACCACCTGAGGATCTGTCTTTTCCAGCCATCTATTTCCTATGTTTGAGGGGTGCCCCGCCCACTTGAGGATCTGTCTTTTTCAGCCATCTATTTCCTATGTTTGAGGGGTGCAAAATCCACTTGTTTCTTAAATATCGCTGGATTGATTGCTTTCATTTTAATCTTGAGACTCTTTCGTACTCTCTGTCGTTTTTCCATTAACATACCGACCACAGACATTTTTGTAATGACCTGTCAAACACACCCGGTCCGGTAATGGCTGAATGGGCTGAATGAAATACATTGTATTTCCGTTGAATCTATAAGAATGCTTTATTGGGTATTTAACACACCGTCTTGAAACTTACATCACAAGAAAGAGAAGAAAGATAACTTTATTTTAATGGCTGTTAATTTGGTTATAAGATCTACAGAAAAGACAGAAATGCCAAAGGTGGAGGTTTTGCTGTTTATATTCATAACCACATTCCTGTAAAGCTTAGAGAGGATCTCATGTCAAACACTGTTGAAGTAAAATGGCTACAGGTTCATCTGCCTCACATAAAGCCCATTTTGGTGGGAATCTCCTATAGACCACCAAGTGCTAACAATCAGTATCTGGATAACGTGTGAAATGCTTAATAACGTATGTGATATCAACAGAGAGCAATATTTTCTGGGTGATTTAAATATTAACTGGCTTTCAACAGCATGCCCACTCAAGAGAAAGCTTCAAACTGTAACTAGTGCCTGCAACCTGGTTCAGGTTATCATGAAATCATCCATATGTATTGAGCACATATTTACTAATGCTGCAGACATTTGTTTTGAGAGCAGTACACAAATCCATTGGATGTAGTGATCACAATATAGTTGCCATATCTAGGGAAACCAAAGTTCCAAAGGTTGGGCCTAATATAGTGCATATGAGGTCGTGCAATAAGTTTTGTAACGATTCCTATGTTGTTGATGTAAAGAATATGTGTTGGTCCGTGGTGTGTAATGACGAGCAACCAGATGCTGCAAGTGACACATTTATTCATTTGCTTATTCCACTTACTAATAAGCACGAACCCATTAAGAAAATTACTTTAAAAACTGTTAAATCCCTGTGAATTGATGAGGAATTGAAAAACTGTATGGTTGAAAGGGATGAGGCAAAATAAATGGCAAATAGGTCTGGCTGTGCAACCAATTGGCAAACGTACTGCAAATTGAGAAATAATATGACTAAACTGAGTAAAAAGAAGAAGAAACTACACTATTAAACAATGATAAATGGCATAAAGAATGTGGGGCACCTTAAAGGACATTTTAGGCAAAAAGGCTAACTCCGCAGTATCATTCATTGAATCAGATGGCTCATTAATTACAAAACCCACTGATATTGCCAACTACTTTAATCATTTTTAGCTAATGTAGGTGATCTTCTTATGGCTTGGGGGCAGTATTTCGACATCTGAATGAGAAGCGTGCCCAAAGTAAACTGCCTGTTACTCAGGCCCAGTAGCTAGGATGTGCATATAATTGGTAGATTTTGATAGAAAACACTCTAAACTTTCCAAAACTGTTAAAATATCATCTGTGAGTATTACATAACTGATATGGCAGGCGAAAACCTGAGGAAAAGTGGGATTTTATTTTGATGTGGGTAGGTTTCAAATCAATGCCTATGGAGTATCTAATGGGTTAGGACCCAGATTGCAGTTCCTATGGATTCCACTACATGTCAACAGTCTTTAGACATGGTTTCAAGCATGTTTTCTGAAAAATAAAGAAGAATGAGACCTTTCTGTCAGTGGACTGTAGAATCACGCAGTGCTGGTTTGCACGTGTGACCGAGTGCGTGCCCTTCGTTATTTTTCATTTCTATTGAATACGCTATTGTTCGGTAGAAATATTATCGATTATTTAGACAAATTACAACCTGAGGATTAATGATAATCATTGTTTAGCTTCATTGGGATAAGGGGCAGCATTTTCACTTTTGGATGAAAAGCGTGCCCAGAGTAAACTGCCTCCTACTGAGTCCCCGATGCTAATAAATGCATATTATTAGTGGTATCGGATAGAAAACACTCTGACGTTTCTAAAACTGTTTGAATGATGTCTGTGAGTATAACAGAACTCATATTGCAGGCAAAAACCTGAGAAAAAATCTAAACAGGAAGTGGGTAATCTCAGGTTTGTAGTTTTTCAACTTAGCCCCTATTGAAGATACAGTGGGATATTGGTTATGATGCACTTCCTAAGGCTTCCACTAGATGTAAACCGTCTTTAGAATGTTGTTTGATGCTTCTACTATGAAGGGGGGCTGAATGAAAGGGGAATGAGTCAGAGGTCTGCCAGCAGCCACGAGCTTAGTCACGCGCATTCACATGAGAGGTAGCGCCCGTTCCATTGCTTTTCTACAGACAATGGAATTCTCCTGTTGGAACATTATTGAACATTTAGGATAAAAACATCCTAAAGATTGATTCTATACATCGTTTGATATGTTTCTACGACCAGTAATATAACTTTTGGGAATTTTCGTCCGACCTCTAGGCTGGATGTTGCACGCTCGATTCGATTTGTTTACCAAACGCCCTAACAAAAGGAGGTATATGGACATAAATTATTAACTTTATCGAGCAAATCAAATATAAAAATATAAAGTTCCATGCATGACACTTGTTTTTTCATCAACATTTATAATGTGTATTTCTGTAAATTGATGTGGCTCTCTGCAAAATCACTGCATGTTTTGGAACTACTGAACATAACACGCCAATGTAAAATTTGATTTTGTATAAAAAATATGCACTTTATCGGACAAAACATGCATGTATTGTGTAACAGGAAGTCCTATGAGTGTCATCTGATGAAGATCATCAAAGGTTAGTGATTAATTTTATCTCTATTTGTACTCCATCTTACAGGCAGATTTTCTTGTAATTCACAGTTGCTGGCCAACACATGGCAGATGCTAAGGGTCAGATTTAGAGTAAGGTCCACGTCAAGGGTCAGCAACTAGTACCTCCTTCTCGTCTCAACTGTTTTTAGGAAATCCATCCTGTAGTCTCAGCATTGTCTGAGGTTGAGGGTTTGAGGGTAACTGTCAAGTCTATGATCGGTCAGGTCAACAAGGTTAGGCCTATGGGGTTTATGCACCGACCGTCAAAGCTGTCTTAGAGACAGGGGGGTTAAAGGGGTTCATGTTGGGGTCATGTCTAATAGCACCAGGGCCAGCACTAAGGTTTCTGTTTAAGGGTTGAAACACTGACCGTCCTGTAGCCGTAGTTGTCTGAGAAATAGAGGGTTCTGTAGGACGTTACATCTCCCTGGTTCATCCTCTCTGGTCACCAACATCAGGTCTGTATAGATGAACAAAGTCACCTGGAGAGAGAGAGAGAGAGAGAGAGAGAGAGAGAGAGAGAGAGAGAGAGAGAGAGAGAGAGAGAGAGAGAGAGAGAGAGAGAGAGAGAGAGAGAGAGAGAGAGAGAGAGAGAGAGAGAGAGAGAGAGAGAGAGAGAGAGAGAGAGAGAGAGAGAGAGAGAGAGAGAGAGAGAGAGAGAGAGAGAGAGAGAGAGAGAGAGAGAGAGAGAGAGAGAGAGTTAAAAGAGTTAAAATTGGCTGAGAATCTCATATTGCTAAATCTCGACATAACAGCACTATGCACACAGTATATTGCAAAAAAAGTTGACATTGACCCACAACACACTAGATGCTCTTTTGCCAAACACATATTCATTCATAAGCACACACAAACTAACAAACACAAACATGCTTGCTTATCAAATCAAATTATATTGGTTGCATACACATACAGTGCCTTGCGAAAGTATTCGGCCCCCTTGAACTTTGCGACCTTTTGCCACATTTCAGGCTTCAAACATAAAGATATAAAACTGTATTTTTTTGTGAAGAATCAACAACAAGTGGGACACAATCATGAAGTGGAACGACATTTATTGGATATTTCAAACTTTTTTAACAAATCCAAAACTGAAAAATTGGGCGTGCAAAATTATTCAGCCCCTTTACTTTCAGTGCAGCAAACTCTCTCCAGAAGTTCAGTGAGGATCTCTGAATGATCCAATGTTGACCTAAATGACTAATGATGATAAATACAATCCACCTGTGTGTAATCAAGTCTCCGTATAAATGCACCTGCCATGTGATAGTCTCAGAGGTCCGTCAAAAGCGCAGAGAGCATCATGAAGAACAAGGAACACACCAGGCAGGTCCGAGATACTGTTGTGAAGAAGTTTAAAGCCGGATTTGGATACAAAAGATTTCCCAAGCTTTAAACATCCCAAGGAGCACTGTGCAAGCGATAATATTGAAATGGATGTTATTGCAGGTGTTGATAATGCTTGAGTTTCTAGCTCCAACAGTGCAGTAACATCTAACAATTAGGGCGAGTAATGTTGGAGTCTGGAGTGTATATACAGTTGAAGTCGGAAGTTTACATACACCTTAGCCAAATACATTTAAACTCAGTTTTTCACAATTCCTGACATTTAACTTCTCTAGGGTAGGGAACAGCATTTGGAATTTTGGAAGAAAAGCATGCCCAAATTAAACCTCCTTCCACTCAGGCCCAGAAGATAGGATATGCATATAATTGCTAGATTTGGATAGAAAATACTCTAAAGTTTCCGAAACTGTTAAAATAGTGTCTGTGAGTATAACCTGAGAACCTGAGAAAAATCCATTCAGGAAGTAGGATTTTTTTGTTTGTTGTAGTTTTTTCTATTCAATGCCATTACAGTATCCATTGACTTATGACTCAAATTGCAGTTCGTATGCCTTCCACTAGATGTCAACAGTCTTTCGAAATTGTTTCAGGCTTGTATTCTAAAAAATTAGGGAGTAAGAGCAGTCTGAATGAGTGGACCCTGCCGTGTCACAGAACTTTTTCATGCGTGCGACCGAGAGAGTGCCTTTCTTGTTTACCTTTTAAATTGACGATGTTATTGTCCGGTTAAAATATTATCGATTATTTAGGCTAAAAACAACCTGAGGATTGATTATGAACATCATTTGAAATGTTTCTACAAACTTTACAGATACTATTTGGATTTTTTTGTCTGCCTGTTGTGACTGCGTCTGAGCCTATGGATTACTGAAGAAAACGTGTGAACAAAACTGAGGTTTTTGGATATAAAGAGACTTTATCGAACAAAAGGAACGTTTATTGAATAAATTAATGTCTTCTGAGTGCAACCATATGAAGATCATCAAAGGTAAGTGATTAATTGTATCTCTATTTCTGACTTGTGTAACTCTTCTACATGGCTGGTTACTGTTTGTAATGATTTGTCTGCTGGGCTATGTTCTCAAATAATCGTATGGTATGCATTCACCGTAAACCATTTTTTAAATCTGACACCGTGGTTGGATTCACAAGAAGTTAATCTTTAAACCTATGTAAAATAGTTGTATCTTTTCTGAATTATTATAATGAGTATTTCTGTATTTGAATTTGGCACTCTGCAATCTCACTGGATGTTGGCCAGGTGGGACGCTAGTGTTGCACATACCCTAGAGAGGTTAATCCGAATAAAAATTCCCTGTCTTAGGTCAGTTAGGATCACTACTTTATTTTAAGAATGTGAAATGTCAGAAGAATAGTAGATAGAATGATTAAATTCTGCTTTTATTTCTTTCATCACATTCCCAGTGAGTCAGAAGTTTACAAACACTCAATTAGTATTTGGTAGCACTGCCTTTAAATGTTTTAACTTGGGTCAAATGTTTCGGTTAGCCTTCCACAAGCTTCCCACAATAATTTGGGTGCATTTTGGCCCATTCCTCCTGACAGAGCTGGTGTAACTGAGTCAGGATTGTAGGCCTCCATGCTCGCACATGCTTTTTCAGTTCTGCCCACAAAAAAAAAAGTGTTAAACAAATGTTATATTTTATATTTGAGATTCCTCAAAGTAGCCACCCTTTGCCTTGATAACAGCTTTGCACACTCTTGGAATTCTCTCAACCAGCTTCGTGAAGAATGCTTTTCAAAGTGTCTTGAAGGAGTTCCCACATGCTGAGCACTTGTTGGCTGGATTTCCTTCACTCTGCGGGCCAACTCATCCCAAACCATCTCAATTGGGTTGAGGTTGGGTGATTGTGGAGAACAGGTAATCTGATGCAGCACTCCATCACTCTCTTTCTTGGTCAAATAGCCCTTACACAGCCTGGAGGTGTGTTGGATCATTGTCCTGTTGAAAAACAAATGACCGTCCCAATAAGCACAAACCAGATGGGATGGCGTATCGCTGCAGAATACTGTGGTAGCCATGCTGGTTAAGTATGCCTTGAATTCTAAATAAATCACAGACAGCGTCACCAGCATAGCACCCCCACACCATCACACCTCCTCCTCCATGCTTCAAGGTGGGAAACACACATGCAAAAATCATCATCCATTCACCTACTCTGCGTCTCACAAAGACACGGTGGTTGGATCAAAAAACAGCAAATTTGGACAGAAGGACAGATTTTTACCAGTCACCAGTTACCAGTTCATTGCTTGTGTTTCTTGGCCCAAGCAAGTTTCTTATTATTATTGGTGTCCATTAGTAGTGGTTTCTTTGCAGAAATTTGATCATGAAAGCCTGATTCCTGTAGTCTCCTCTGAACAGTTGATGTTGAGATGTGTCTCTTACTTGAACTCTGTGAAGCATTTATTTGGGCTGCAATCTGAGGTGCAGTTAACCTTTTTGGGATAGGGGGCAGCATTTTCACTTTTGGATGAATAGCGTGCCCAGAGTGAACTGCCTCCTACTCTGTCCCAGATGCAAATATATGCATATTATTATTAGTATTGGATAGAAAACACTCTGAAGTTTCTAAAATTGTTTGAATGATGTCTGTGAATATAACAGAACTCATATGGCAGGCAAAAAACCTGAGAAAACCAACCAGGAAGTGGGATATCTGAGGTTTGTAGTTTTTCAAAGCTTGGCCTACCAAATACACAGTGTCTATGGAGTCAAGTTGCACTTCCTACGGTTTCCACTAGATGTCAACCAGTTTTAGAAACTGGTTTGAGGATTCTACTGTAAAGAACCTCATGAGACCTGTTTGAGTCAGTGGTCTGGCAGAGTGTCTCAGGCTCATGACGTGTGCTCCCGACAGAGTTAGTTCTCTTTCCAGTGCTTTTCTTCAGACATAGGAATTCTCTGGTTGGAAGCTTATTGATGTTTTATGTTAAAAACATCATAAAGATTGATTCCATACATCGTTTGTCTTGTTTCTACAACCTGTAACGGAACTTTTCGAGTTTTTGTCTGGACGAAGTGCTCGCTCCTCATGAAGATGGATTACTGGGCTGAACACCCTAACAACAAGTGGCTATTTGGACATAAATTATGGACTTTATGGAACTTTATGGAACAAATCAGTCATTTATTGTCGAACTGGGATTCCTGGGAGTGCCTTCTGATGAATATCATTAGAGGTAAGTGAATATTTATAGTGTTATTTCTAACTTCTGTTGACTCCAAAATGGCGGATATTTCTCTGGCTGGATTGGGCTCTGAGCGCCGTTCTCAGATTATGCTTTTTCCGTGAAGTTTTTTTGAAATCTGACACAGTGGTTGCATCTTTAATTCTGTGAATAACAGTTGCATCTTTTATCAATGTTTATTATGAGTATATCTGCAAAATCATCGGATGTTTTGGAATCAAAACATTAATGCATGTAACGCGCCAATGTAAACTGAGATTTTTGGATATAAATATGCACATTATCGAAGAAAACATACATGTATTGTGTAACATGATGTCCTATGAGTGTGATCTGATGAAGATCATCAAAGGTTAGTGATGAATTTTATCTATATTTCTGCTTTTTGTGACTCCTATCTTGGGCTGGAAAAATGGCTGTGTGTTTTTTTGACTTGGCTATGACCTAACATATGTTGTGCTTTCGCTGTAAAGCATTTTTGAAATCAGACATGATGGGTAGATTAACAAGATGTTTATCTTTAATGTGCTGTATTGGACTTGTTAATGTGTGAAAGTTACATATTTCTAAAAAATATTTTTCAATTTCGCTAGTGACAGTGACTAAGTTCAGGGCAGGGTACTGAGCGGAGGCCGGCTAGTGTTGACTGTTTAACAGTCTAATGGCCTTGAGATAGAAACAGCTTTCATGCACATGTACTGACTTCGCCTTCTGGATGGTAACAGGGTGTGAACATGCCATGGCTTGGTGGCTGAGTTCATTGATGATCTTCTTGGTCTTCCTGTGACACTGGGTGCTGTAGATGTCCTTGGAGGGAAGACAGTTTGCCCCCGGTGATGCGATGGGCAGACTGCACCAACCTCTGGAGAGCCCTATGGTTGTGGATGGTGCAGTTGCTGTATCAGGCAGTGATACAGCCCGACAGGTTGACCTCAATGGTACATCTGTAAAAGTTTGTGAGGGTCTTAGGGGCCAAGCTGGATTTCTTTAGGCTCCTGAGGTTGAAGAGGCGCTGTTGCGTCTTTTTCATCACACTGTCTACGTTAGTGGACCATTTCAGATTGTCAGTGATGTATATGCCAAAGAACCTTAAGCTTTTTTCACCTTCTCCGCTGCAGCCACGTCGATGTGGATGAGGGCGTGCTCTCTCTGCTGTCGCTTGAAGTCCACGATCAGTTACTTTGTTTTGTTGTCATTGAAAGAGAGGTTATTTTCCTGGCACCACTCCACAAGGGCCCTCACCTCCTCCTTGTAGGCTGTCTCGTCGTCGTTGGTAATCAGGCCTACCACTGTTGCATGGTTTGAAAACTTGATGATTGAGTTGGAGACGTGTGTGGCCACGCAGTAATGGGTGAACAGGGAGTACAGGATGAGGCTGAGCACGCGTCCTTGTGTTGCCCCTGTTTTAAGTATCAGCATGGTGGAGGTGTTGTTGCCTACCTTCACCACCTGGGGGCGGACCATCAGGAAGTCCAAGATCCATTTGCACAGGGCAGGATTCAGACCCAGGGCCCTGAGGTTAGTGATGAGCTTGGAGGGTACTATGGTGTTGAAGGCTGAGCTGTAGTCAATAAACACTATTCTTACATACATATTCCTCTTGTCCAGATGGGAAAGGCAGTGTGCAGTGCGATGGCGATTTCATCATCCCTGGATCTATTGGGGTGGTATTCAAATTGCAGTGGGTCTGGAGTGTTGGTTAAATTGGAGGTGATTTTATCCTTAACTAGCCTCTCAAAGCACGTCATGATGACAGAAATAAGTGCTACACAGCAATAGTAATACCTTCACTTTCTTGGGCACAGAAACAATGGTGGACATCTTGAAGCAAGTGGGGACAACAGACTGGGATAGGGAGAGATTGAATATGTCCCTAAACACACCGTCTGGGTCGGCAGCCTTGCCAGGGTTAACACGCTTAAATGTCTTACTCACGTTGGCTACAAATAATGAAATCTCACAGTCCACGGGAGTGGTGGTGGCCCGCGTCGGCGGCATCGTGTTTTCCACAAAGAGGGCGAATAAAGTGTTTAGCTTGTCCGGGAGCAAGACGTCAGTGTCCGCAACGTGGCTGGTTTTCCTTTTATAATCCGTGATTTTCTGGCGTCCCTGCCACATACGCCTCATGTCTGAGCCGTTAAATTGGTACTCCACTTTTTCTCTATACTGACATTTTGCCTTACGAACGGCATAACTGGACTTTTTGTACTAAACCATATTCCCAGTCACCTTGCTGTGGTTAAATACAGTGGTTCACGAATGCTGCCATCTATTCACAGTTTTGGGTTTGGATAGGTTTTAATCATCACAGTGGGAACAACATCCCACCGGCGGCGTAGTGTGTTACTAATGGTAGGCTTTGTTGCTTTGGTCCCAGCTCTCTGTAGCTCATTTACTAGGTCCCCCCGTGTGGTTCTGGGATTTTTGCTCACCGTTCTTGTCATCATTTTGACCCCACGGGGTGAGATCTTGCGTGGAGCCCCAGATGGAGGGAGATTATCAGTGGTCTTGTATGTCTTCCATTTCCTAATAATTGCTCCCACAGTTGATTTCTTCAAACCAAGCTGCTTACCTATGACAGATCCAGTCTTCCCAGCCTGGTGCAGGTCTACAATTTTGTTTCTGGTGTCATTTGACAGCTCATTGGTCTTGGCCATAGTGGAGTTTGGAGTGTGACTGTTTGAGGTTGTGGACAGGTGTCTTTTATACTAATAACAAGTTCAAACAGGTGCCATTAATACAGGTAACGAGTGGAGGACAGAGGAGCCTCTTAAAGAAGAAGTTACAGGTCTGTGAGAGCCAGAAATCTTGCTTGTTTGTAGGTGACCAAATACTTATTTTCCCCCATAATTTGCAAATAAATTCATTAAAAATCCTACAATGTGATTTTTTTGGAATAGTTGAAGTGTACCTATGATGAAAATTACAGGCCTCTCTTATCTTTTTAAGTGGGAGAACTTGCACAATTGGTGACTGACTAAATACTTTTTTCCCCCACTGTAAGTAAATGTTATTGTCAGAGGCAACCCGGAACATATCCCAGTCCAAGTGAACAAAGCATGGATTCCGATTGGTCAGACCAGTGTTGAACAGTCCTTACCACAGGTAATTCCTGTTTGACTTTCTATCTATAGGAAGGGAGGAGCAGGATGGAGGCATGATCTGATTTGCCAAAGGGAGGGTGGGGGAGGGCCTTGTAGCCATCCTGAAATGGAGAGTAGCAATGGTGGAGAGTTTTTGATGCGTGAATGGCGCAGGCAATGTGTTGATAAAACTTTGGTAGCATTCTTCTAAGATTTGCTTTAATAAAGTCTCCAGCTACAATAAATGTGGCCTTAGGATATGCGGTTTCCAGTTTGCACAAAGTCCAGTGTAGTTCCTTGAGAGCTGTTGTGGTATCGGCTTTAGGGGGGAATATACACGACTGTGACGATGACCAAATAGAATTCTCTCGGGAGGTAATACGGTCGGCATTTGATTGTGAGGTATTCTAGATCAGATTAACAAAAAGACTTGAGTTCATGTATGTTACCACAATCAGACCATGAGTAGTTAATCATGAAACATACACCTTCGCCTTTCTTTTTCCCAGAGAGTCCTTTATTCCGGTCTGCCAAATGTACTGAAAACACAGCTTGCTGTGGGACAGTATAGAGTACAGGGACAGTATAGAGAACCATGATTCCGTGAAACAGAGTATGTTACAGTCCCTGATGTCTCTCTGGAAGGAGGTCCTCGACCTGAGCTCATCGATTTTATTGTCCAGGGACTGAACATTACCAAGTAATACACTCGGAAGTGGTGGATGGTATGCACACCTCCTGAGTCGGACTGAAAGTCCATTCCGAAAACCTCTTCTCCACCGGCAGCATCTTGGAGCAGTCTCTGGGATAAGTGGAATTGCCTTGTGGGGTACGAACAAAAGGTACAATTTAGGAATGTAGTATTTCTGGGAAAAATGCTGGTGAGTTACCGCCACTTGTAACGGCTTTCCTCTTCTGAGGAGTAGCAAGGATCGGACCAATACGCAGCGTGGTAAGTGTTCATCTTGGTTTTTAGAAAGAATAATGAACACTGAACAAAACAATAAACGACATAGTGAAAAAACAAAACAGTTCCGTGTGGAACAAAACACTGACACAGAAAATAATCACCCACAACTCAAAGTGAAACCAGGCTATGGTTCTCAATCAGGGACAACGATTGACAGCTGCCTCTGATTGAGAACCATACCAGGCCAAGCACAGAAATCCCAAAACATAGAAAAAGGAACATAGACAACCCACCCAACTCACGCCCTGACCATACTAAAACAAAGACATAACAAAATAACTAAATTCAGAACGTGACACCACTCTAATAACCAAAAGTTATTTCCGGCTGTATGTAATAGTGTAACAGACGTTCTGAGCTAATAATGTAGGAAATTACACATAAAAAACGAAATACTGGCAAGTTGCTTAGGGTCCAGAAACAGATGTCTATGTCTATCGGCTCCATTTTTTCATTGTCAACTGCCCTTCTATGTCAATTATGACATTTCGCAGAATCATTGAAATTGGACACACTTCCCAATCAAAATAGACGATAATCTTGATATTCCTTTAAATGTTTGAGATGATAATCTTGATATTCCTTTAAATGTTTGAGATGATAATCTTGATATTCCTTTAAATGTTTGAGATGATAATCTTGATAGTATTTTAAAATGTTTGAAAGCTGAACATCTTGATTGTCTTTCAAATGTTTGATAGATGATAATCTTGATAGTTTTTGAAGATGTTTGATAGATGATAATCTCAATAGTTTTTAGAAATGTTTGATAGATGATAATCTCAAATGTTTTTTAAAATGTTTGATAGATGGTAATCTCGATAGTTGTCACCCTGCAATGTCAGAGTAGTTGTGTATCTGGTGTCATGGACAGAGCATCACACACATACTGACACACACACACAAATACAAACACACAAACACACAGACACACACACACACATTCACAGCCCCTCTCTCCTCTTCAAAGTGCCTTCAGAAAAGTGTTAAACTGCAACCTTCTATGCAACAGGAAGAGTAGTTCACACAGGAAGACAGAGCACCATGGTCTATAGAAAAACATTGCTTCAACTTCCAAAGCCCCCCTAAAGATTACAGATTATGTTGTGTGAATGCATGACTAATCGAAACCCTAGCTAGTTTAATGTATTAATGAGTTTTCTTAGTATTCTTCTGACCCACTAAAGCAAAAGCCTTGCTAATATAGAGAAATATGAAGGTACAGACATCACTTTAAGCACTTTAATTGAATGACTAATGAAACAAACTGGCAGTCACCCTCCCTAAAGACCAATTATGGATGGGACATGTTTGAAGGGTAGGGGGCTGTGAAAGGTGAGGGTAAAGGAGTGGGAGGCTTGCGTGTGAGAGAAGAGAAGGGCACACACACTGCCTCCCTAAACTGCCTTCCTTCCTGGCCCTAATGTGGGGGGGGGGGGGGTATTTTGGCAGAGGGACTTCTCTGTCTCCTGCCTGTCAGTGGATGGGCCAAACAATGAGGCAGGAGAGATAATCCCTGTTGTTAAGCCTAAACAGACTGGGTTACCCCTCCAATAGCTCTCTATAACCTATTGTAATGTGCTAGGTCTCAATGGTGATTGGACGGGTCCTTTGCACTGGAGCTGCTATTAGATGTGTGTGTCGGTTAGTTTTTCAGCATAGTGTGTATCCGTGAAACTTCACCACACAGGACCGGACCAACACCATACACTTGCCGTTGCCGATGTGAGTAAGACCTTTAAACAGGTCAACATTCACAAGGCCGAAGGGCCAGAGGGATTACCAGGACGTGTACATCGAACATGCGCTGACCAACTGTCTTCACTGACATTTTCAACCTGTCCCTGGCCCAGTCTGTAATACCTACATGTTTCAAGCAGACCAACATAGTCCTGTGCCCAAGAACACCAATGTAACCTGCCTAAATGACTACCAACCTGTAGCACTCACGTCTGTAGCCATGAAGTGCTTTGAAAGGCTGGTCATGGCTCACATCAGCACCATTATCCCAGATACCCTAGACCCACTCCAGTTTGTATACTTCCCCAACAGATCCGCAATCTCTATTGCACTCCACACTGCCCTTTCCCACCTGGACAAAAGGAACACCAATGTGCGAATGCTATTAATTGACTACAACTCAGCGTTCGACACCAATCGGTGCGATTGCGATTAACTTGAGGTTGTAAGTATCAAGAACATTTCCCAGGACATAGACATATCTTATATTGGCAGAAAGCTTAAATTCTTGTTAATCTAACTACACTGTCCAATTTACAGTAGCTATTACAGTGAAATAATAGCATGTTGTTGTTTGAGGAGAGTGCACAATTTTGAACATGGAAAGTTATTAATAAACATATTAGGCACATTTGGGCAGTCTTGATACAACATTTTGAACAGAAATGCAATGGTTAATTGGATCAGTCAAAAAATTTGCACATGCACTGTTGCCAAAATCTAAATTGCACCTGGGCTGGAATAATACATTATGGCCTTTCTCTTGCATTTCAAAATTATGGTACAAACAAATACAACAGAACGGTTGTTTTTTTCTTTGTATTATCTTTTACCAGATCTATTATGTTATATTCTCCCACATTCCTTTCACATATCCACAAACTTCAAGGTGTTTCCTTTCAAATGGTACCATGAATATGCATATCATTGCTTCAGGGCCGGAGCAACAGGCAGTTAGATTTGGCTATGTCATTTTAGGTGATTTTTTTTTTTAAAGGACGGATCCTTAATTAAAGCTCATCACTAAGCTAAGGACCCTGGGACTAAACACCTCCCTCTGCGTCTGTATCCTGGACTTCCTGGTGGACCACCCCCAGGTGGTAAGGGTAGGCAACAACAAATCTGCCACGCTGATCCTCAACACAGGGGCCCCTCAGGGGTGCGTTCTTAGTCCCCTTCTGTTCACCCATAACTGCGTGGCTAAACACAACTCCAACACCATCATTAAGTTTGCTGATGACACAATGGTGGTAGGCCTGCTCACCGACAACGATGAGACAGCCTATAGGGAGGAGGTCAGAGACTTGGAAATGTGGTGTCAGGATAACAACCCCTCCCTCAATGTGATCAAGACAAAGGAGATATTCATGGACTACAGGAAAAGGAGTGCCGAGCACAGCCCCATTCTCAACGACGGGGCTGTAGTGGAGCAGGTTGAGAGCTTCAAGTTCCTTGGTGTCCACATCACCAACAAACTATCGTGGTCCAAACACGACAAGACAGTCGTGAAGAGGGCAGAACAAAAACTATTCCCCCTCAGGAGACTGAAAAGATTTATCATGGATCCTCAAAATTTCTACAACTGCACCATCGAGAGCATCCTAACTGGTTGCATCACCACCTGGTATGGCAACTGCTTTGCCTCCGACCGCAAGGCGCTACAGAGGGTAGTGCGTACAGCCCAGTTGATCACAGGGGCAAAGCTTCCTGCCCTTCAGGACCTCTATACCAGGCGGTGTTAGAGGAAGGCCCTAAAATTGCCAAAGACTCCAGCCACACTAGTCATTGACTGTTCTCTCTGCTCCCACACGGCAAGCAATACCAGAGCCAGGTCTAGGACCAAAAGGCTTTTTTAACAGCTTCTACCCCCAAGCCATAAGATTGCTGAACAGCTAATCAAATGGCTACCCAGACTATATCAATTGACCCCCCCACCCTTTTTTTACGCTGCTGATACTCGCTGTTTATTATCTATTATCTATGCATAGTCACTTTACCTCTACCTACATGTACATATTACCTCAAATACCTGTACTCCCTCAGATTGACTCGGTACCGGTACCCCCTGTATATAGCCTCGTTATTGTTATTTTATTGTTGCTATTTTATTGTTTACTTTCGTTTATTTAGTAAATATTTTTCTTA
>NC_092151.1:29666079-29821079 GCF_045791955.1 Oncorhynchus clarkii lewisi | reverse complement strand
GTTTCCAATGAAATACTGTGCCACAACATTTCTTTCAACTTTGTTTGCTTATATAACATGAGTCAAATATTTCCACATGAAAATGAATGGATAGAAATTGTGCTGACAAACTCTCTAGAAATGAATATCAATGTACATTTTCTGTCATGAACAATAACCTATGAATTGCAACTACCGGTATACAGTGTTATAGAGCCATATGGAACAAAGAGGAGTGTTACAAGCAGAAATAATAGCTCACTGAAGGTGTGAAGAGGTCTCCCTTGTTTATTTTCATTTTGTTTGTCTATTCCATTTACTTTGGCAATGTATCGTATGTTTCCCATCTCAATAAAGCCATTTTAATTGAATTGAGCGAGACAGAGACAGAGACAGAGAGAATGACACAGAGAGAGACAGAGACATACTGTACAGAAACATGGAAAGAGCTACATAGAAAAGCCAGTGCACACACAGAGCAGGACATTAAAGAGAGCTGAGGGAGAGAGGGAGAAAAAATAGAATTTATCATAGCAGAGATTTCAAAAGTAGAGGAACCCTTTGATCGATTAAATAAAAGCCTGTCACTGTGCAACACTCCAGAAGTAGCATTCTGGGACCTAAATAATTCATTCCCCACTACTAAACAAGCGCCCCTCAAGTAGATACACTGTCCTGTGCAATGAACACAGGACTCTCTCTCTCTCTCTCTCTCTCTCTCTCTCTCTCTCTCTCTCTCTCTCTCTCTCTCTCTCTCTCTCTCTCTCTCTCTCCCTTCCTTTTCAAATAGTTATGAGATGTAAAGTTATTTTTGAACCGAGTTGTCCCCATCGTCTCTATGATAAACAAACACTATGAGTTGGATTCTGTCAAACTAGCAAAATATTTGTTCCAATGCTAGTCCTGTATCATTGTCTGTCTGAGAGGAGAGGAGAGGAGAGGAGAGGGGAGAGGAGAGGAGAGGAGAGGAGAGGAGGGGGGAGGGGAGGGGAGGGGAGGGGATGGGATGGGAGAGGAGAGGAGAGGAGAGGAGAGGAGAGGAGAGGAGAGGAGAGGAGAGGAGAGGAGAGGAGAGGAGAGGAGAGGAGAGGAGAAGAGAGGAGAGGAGAGGAGAGCCAAGAGAAGACAATAGTATAGACGTCCAATGCAGTGCAGCAGCCACCCAGAGGTTTTCAAACTGTGGTCTCTTCCTCTGTTTCCTCTGTTCTCTGCTGGTATTACACAACACACCAAAGACAGAGGCACTGGGAGGGTATTTAAGAACATTGACAAGGCTGGGAAAAATCTTCATAGTGCATTCCACAAACATTTTGACAGTTAAACAAACTTGACATTAGCAGTTGTGGAATATGAATGAAGAGAACTAGAATGGCAGTATAGAGACTTGTGTCAGATTCTCACAATGTGTTCCTCTCTTAAATATTCTCATTAACATTGACATGTCCCATCTCACTGATTTGACGGATCCTGACACACACACACACACACACACACACACACACACACACACACACACACACACACACCGTTTACCTTAATGGAGAGGTGCTTGCTCTCATGGAGGATCATCTCCTCAGAGACCACCAGTGTCCGTGTGGGGTTACACAGGTCCAGAGGCTGCACACAAAGGGGAGGAGAGGAGAGTTAAGGGTTAGATTGACATTAGATTAAAGTTAGAGTACGTTTAGGCAACATACTAGGAATTAAATGAAGATTACATTATCATCCATGGCAAAATACTGCAGTTTTATATCACTTCAAACACACGACATTTACTAATATTGCTTATAATGACAGTACACAATACTACAGCAAAAGTCACTGATACTAAACTCATAACACTGCTATAACAGTCCAATATCATTCACAACACTCACAAATACCGCTAAATAAAGATACAGATTGATAGACATGTTTCAAGGATAGACATATCTGGGAGGGGTGTTCTCATGAACATAGCTGTACATGAGGGAGCATGTAGCTACAGTACCATCTCCATTTTAGCTCCAAGCTCCATGCTCTCTGCCCACCAAAGGGAACAATACAGGCTGTGCAGCTGGCGGCTCTCGTGTAGCTACATTCGCTCCAGTCTCTACAGAGATCCTCACAGTGTGAGCTGTGACTGCAGGAGTCTGTGAGATGCTCAATCTGTGAAGAGGCGCTAGGCTAAAAGCGCTAGTGCAGCGGGGGTGGTAGCCACATCCTCTTGTGGACCCGGACTGGAGCTAGAGAGACCACAGGGATGGCTGTTTCACTGTGCAGCTAGGTGACTCAGTTAGTCAACAGGAAGTACTATTACAGACCATTGTAGAATCCTGGGAAGTGGGTAGTCCAGTTGTGCAATACACTCACACCCTGACATTGGACATATAGAGGAAATGTGGTTCATTCTAGTGTGTTTATGACAGAGTCCTATGTTGCTACACAGATACACAGAGAGGAGAAGCACTGAAACAAACCTGGCAAGGATTTCTTAAATAGTGATCAAAATAAAAGGGGAAAACCCCAAACGGCACTAACAGAGAGATGCAAAAATGGTGAGTCACACATACACACACACAAACACGCACACACACACCTGAACAAAGATGGGGAAGATGAGGATCTTGGGTGCTGCTTTGACGTAGCCATAGTTGCCGTGCGGGTTGTCGTGTTGTACATGGGAGTGTACTATAGTACAGTTCTGGTAGTTAGCAAAGCTGGAGCTCTGGACCTGCTGGTAGCTGGGTGGGGGTTGGCCAGAGAGGTTCGCTTCGGATGGCTTAGACATCTTGGCATTAGTAGAGCGTCGTAGGAAGGTGGTCCGGCCTGCTAGTCCTACACCCCCAGGCGTGGCACCGCCAGACCCCTGTTTCTGGGGCATGCTGGTCTGACCCGGGTATATCCTCCCTGCTGAGAGACACCACATGCACAACAACACACACTGGGAGTTAGCCTGGGTACATAGAAGTACAATGGTTATAGATAGAATTGTCCTGCAAAACCACCATGTTCATTAAAATCCTAGTCAGCAGTAAATGTCTTACCCAAGGTACCATGGTTGTCCTGGTAGACAGGCCTCAATATCTGAAAGAGACAAAAACATCACAATCAATGGTCCTGTTATAACAGTTGACCAATACCATACTCTGCTTTAGGATACTTTCACATGTAATGTATCCATCCCACCATAATAAATGCCTAACATGACGTCAAACTGAAGAAATGGTTGCGTTGAGCATGAAATGGGGCCACAGACTGTTGGCTGACTCCATTACTACTGTACTGCAGTAGGTCTATGTGATCTCAGGCCAGTGAGCCATGTCACATATTCAATATACATGTGTTCAGCTCAAGGAATAGACCCAGCGACCTGAGAGCTAATGTGTGCTGTTGATACATGATGGTGACTGTGCTGTTCATTGATTCCTATGGCCTTGAGTGACACAGACGTCAACCACACACTGTACTGTACTATACCATAATCTATTGTACTGTAGAACTATGAATACAGGAGAAGGATGACATTGCCCTTGGAAATTGAACGGTTGGTGGGGAGAGCTGATCCTAGAACTGTGCCTATAGATAACTACTCAAGTACCCAAGTAACGTTGCCCCTTGAAATGTAATGGGGGAAGGGGAAGCTGATCCTAGAACTGTGCCTAAAGATAAGATCTACCCGATATAACAAAGATGGGTAGAGGATAGGGGTGACCTGGCGTGAAAGAGGTGACCCAACCAGAGGCATATCAATGGCTGGTACATCCAGCTATCTTCCATGATCGATTTCTCTGCTGTGTGTGTTTCAGTGGGGACTGGCTGACAGGATGGAACCAAATCATCATGGATCGTATGCCTGCTCTGACCTGGAGGAGAGATGCTCCATTTCCCCATCCTTCAAAGTTTGGATTTAGTCTGAAATGTTCTATCCTCTTATTTTCATCCACTTTGACAACTGCTTTATCTACATCCTTCCTTTCCTCTCCCCTCTTTTTCCCTCTGCTGCTGTACCCGTCATCCATCCATCATTGCCTCTCGCTACCCCATTAATCCCTTCTACTTCTTACATCCATTATCCCAACCTCTTGATGTACCACTACTATTCAGGCTGTATCACAACCGGCTGAGATCGGGAGTTCCATAGCGCGGCGCACAATTGGCCCAGCGTCGCCCGGGTTTGGCAGGTGTAGGCAGACATTGTAAACAAGAATTTGTTCTTAACTGACTTTCCTAGTTAAATAAAGGTAAAATATATACCCATATCTACTCTGTTCCCTAGCCCATATTTCCCCATAGGGAAGGTAATGGATTAATTGGGGGTAGCCATTCATCCATCACCTCCATCGCTTATCCCTCTCTCCCCCCTCTCTCTATCCCCTTTTCTGCATCCTATTCCCACTCCATCCAATCCTACTCCACAGCCATCCAAGCCAGTCCCCCCCCCCCCCCTCACACTCCTAACCCCCTAACCCCTGTGCTCTCCTCTTAGCATTTAGACACAGAAGACGTTCCCATCATGCTCTCTGAGCCCTATGTCATGCCATATCTGTTGAAGCAGCACAGCTGCCCTCGGACAAACACACTGCCCTACACACGCACATGTGCTGTACAAGCGCACACACACTCAGATTGCCAGGTAGGCTGCACCTCCCAGACTAACAGACAGCCTTACAGTGTCTAGGTCCCTGGGTCTGGATGGAATGCAGGGTATACAGCCTTCTTCATTTCTGCTAGAGGCCTTCTAACAACCAGGCTACTGAGGTACGGAACCCGTCAGCCACATTACTGTCTGTGATCAGGATTAGGTAAAGACTAGAAGTTCTGGGTTTTCTGGTTCTCTGCACTCATTGCTTCAACATAACTGGTCCCTTCTTCCAGGCTGGATGGTTAGTGTTGTATGGTTGGGGATGTTAAGGAATCAAGTTCACAATCAGTGTGTTTCTTTTTCCATTTGTTACACTTTATTATGTCTTTATCATTAAGAGCTATTGCCTCATATACAGCATGTCACAGGATGTTACAGTGTGCATCATTTGATAGAACACCCCATGGGCCAACTGTGGCTTTCCCCATATCGGGGCTTGAATATTACTTACTATTGCAGCAAATCAACTCTTGGTTGTATACTTTTTTTCACAATTTCAACTACCTATTTAACTATTTACTATATATAGTATATGTGATTTACAGAATGCACGTGTCAGTTTGAATTACACAGATATTTCTCAGGTTAGAATGGCAGGGTATATCTCAGATTTAAATGGCAGATAGTGTATGTCAGGTAGGATTGGCACAGATCTATGGCAGGTATGAATGGCACATATTGAAATCTCCAGTGGGGTCTAGATAGTGCCATCGAGGGGGTAAGGCAGGAGCCTGGGATGGACCATGAGCCTCTGCTCCCCCGGCAGTACCTGGCTTCCTGGGTTTATGGGGGCCAGGATGATGTAGTTATCTCCGTTGGACGCCTTCACTCTAGTCCCCTTCAGCGTGGCTGTGTGGCTCTGGCTATGGGTCTGGCTCCTGGCTTTACCATCCACCTCCTCCGCCCCCCCTCCTACGCACCTCCTCTCCCCCCATGGCCCCCCTACTCCTCCTGCCCCTCCCCTGCCGCCCCCCTCAGAGCCGTTGACTAGCACCCGGCGGCTGGTCCTGTGGTGGGCAGGGAGGGGGGGCACGGCCGGGGGGATCTTGTCACGGTCTAGCCGGTCCTTGGACCTGTCCCTCCGTCTGGTGGGGGGTGAGGGGGTGTCGTAGTTGGGCTTGTAGGAGGGCCGGTGAATGAGGCCCTCAAAACTGGGCTTGGCGGCCGGCCCGGTGCGCCACACCACCACCGTGATCTCATTGGAGCTGTTTCTGTAGAGGGAGGGAGAGAGGGAATGTGACAGGAAGAGTGAAACTGTAAGCTTATCGCCGGTAAAGAACGTGAGCAAAGAGGCCACGGGCCAGAGTGTCTATATAGTAATTGCTGTGCATAGATCAACTTAAAAAATGTACATGTGGAGCTCTATAAGTATTGACGATAGTTATCCCTGTCAAAGTTGGTTTAGTCCATTATTTCCTCTGTGTTTCCCTGCCTTTAGTACCTGATGGCGTGGGCGAGCTCCACACATTTCCACTGTTCTACAGGCTGACCATTGAGCTGCAGCACAGTGTCCAACTGCTGCAGACCTGCCTGATCCGCCGGACCACCTGAAGACAGGAGAGAGGTCAGTAGAGGTCCACAAACACACACACACACACACAGATATCGCACAAATACACACAAAGTTACACAAGCAAGCTTCTACCCACTCATCTATATACAAACCTGATATGCTTGACCACCTCAGGACAGTAGGGGCTAAGACTGGTATACAGACACCCACACACCTAGAACAACACACACAGGAAGGAAAAGACACACAGACACACAATCCCAAACACACAGACACAGATCATCAACACACAGACAGCAGGGAGAGGAGAACCTTGCCTGGATCGACGGCTTGTACCCTCACTGGAGAGTCAGAGCAGATGGTGAAGCCATAGCCGTCCTTTCCTCGAGGGATGGTCACCTAAAGACACAGAGACATCAAATCACTGCATGTAAAGACATTATTCAATTATTACATGACTATGTACTGTATGTCCATGGAGTGAAAAGCACATATTATTTTTGAAAAGCCATCTACAGCCAAATAGGAGCAGTTAGACCAACATGTGAGCATTTTGCCTACAGATTAGAGCGTGGTTCTCTCTCTGACCAGCAGCTGAGTGTGTGTGGATGGAAAGTGTGTGGATGCCAGCCACACAGACTAGCACCTTGGCCCTCATCAAAGGAGGTGGGCGCTTTGGTGTGGTTCTGACGCCAACTGTGGACAACAGCATCCGCACAGAGTAGGAGCGCAAGCACACACACACACACACACACACACACACACACACACACACACACACACACACACACACACACACACACACACACACACACACACACACACACACACACACACACACACACACACACACACACACACACACACACACACACACACACACACACACACACACACACACACACACACACACACACACACACACACACACATTCGATGCCTAAAACTGTCTGTAATAATTCCAGGAATAATGCCAGTGTGTGCGCCAAAATCAACAGTGCTCCGCTCCATAAGAATGTTTCCATCTCATCTGCTGACAATAGGGCCTGAAATTAAGCTCAGTAAAAGTATGTCTGAACACACAAACACAGTACGATGTTAATCCAAGACTCTTATCTAAAGTCAGTTTTATGTCTCCCCCTTAGAGTTCAGATCAGGATGGTAATAGGGTATACTGATCCTAAATCTGTGTCTGTGGTTAACCTCTGAGCGTGTCTAAGAGACTGGCATCAAGATGCATAAGTGTATTAACTTGTTTACCTTTGATAACTACAGTACAACCCTAAGTAGCAAACGGTGGCTTGAATAAAGGTTTTAGGGAGAATTCCTAAAATCCCTTGATGGATTTGCCTACAGGATTTACTACCTGTAATCTAGTGACCAACTTCAACATTGAACCCATTAAGGATTATCCCCTTTTTTCAATTTCTACCTAAAATGACATACCCAAATCTAACTGCCTGTAGCTCAGGCCCTGAAGCAAGGATGTGCATATTCTTGGTACCATCTGTAAGGAAAAACGTTGAAGTTTATGGAAATTTGAAAGGAATGTAGTAGAATATAACATAATAGATCTGGTAAAATATAATACAAAGAATAAAGCAACGTTTCTTTTGTATTTTTTTTACCATCATCTTTGAAATGCAAGAGAAAGGCCATAATTAATTATTTTTCCAGCCTTAGGTGCAATTTAGATTTCGGCCACTAGATGGTGGCAGTGCGTGTGCAAAGTTTTAGACTGATCCAATGAACCATTGCATTTCTGTTCAAAATGGTGTATCAAGACTGCCCAAGACTGCCTAATTTGTTTATTAATAACTTTTGATTTTGTTCCAAATTGGGCACTCTCCTCAAACAATGGCATGGTATTCTTTCACTGTAATAGCTACTGTAAATTGGACAGTGCAGTTAGATTAACAAGAATTGAAGCTTTCTGCCAATATCAGATATGTCTATGTCCTATGAAATGTTCTTGTTACTTACAACCTCATTCTAATTGCATTAGCCTACGTTAGCTCAACCGTCCCTTGGAAGGGACACCGATCCCAAAGAATTAACATGAACTGTTAACCTCTTGATGCCCATTATTGCAAGGCCATATACAATCCTTATGTACAGTACCAGTCAAAAGTTTGGACACACCTACTATTCAAGGGTTTTTCTTTATTTTACTATTTTCTACATTGTAGACATCAAAACTATGAAATAACACACATGGAATAATGCAGTAACCAAAAAAGAGGGATAGGGGACAGCATTTTCACTTTGGATGAATTGCGTGCCCATAGTGAACTCCATCCTACTCTGTCCTAATATGTATATCATTATTACTATTGGATAGAAAACACTCTGAAGTTTCTAAAACTGTTTGAATTATGTCTGTGAGTATAACAGAACTCATAGAGCAGACACATTTCCAAACAGGAAGTGGAAATTCTTGGGATGGTCGAATTTCAAGTCATCGCCTATTCACATCCAAACAAGATATGGATATGTTCGCACTTCCTACGCCTTCCACTAGATGTCAACAGTCAGTAGATCGTGGAATGAAGCCTCTAGTGTGATGTATGACCGGATGGGAGGGGATTGAGTCAGTGGTCTGTCAGAATGCCAGTTCCTGGTTGCGCACATTTCTGTTGATATCGCCTGCGTTCCATGACTCTGCAGACAAAAACGAATGCTCCGGTTGGAACGTTATTGGATATATATATCCTGAAGATTGATTCTCTACTTAGTTTGACCAGTTTATTCGTCCTGGAATATAACTTTTTGAAGTTTTCGTGCGAGTTCACCTGGACCAGCGCCAGCTTTTGGACATGTGAACTAACCGTGCTAGCAAAAGCAGCCAATTGGACGCTAGTAATGGACATTATGGAACAAAACAACAATTTATTGTGGAACTAGGACTCCTTTCACTGCATTCTGATGAAAGATCATCAAAGGTAAGGGAACATTTATGATGTAATTTCGTATTTATGTTGACTCCAACACGGCGGAGAAATATTGTTACGTCTTAGCGCTGTTTTAGATTATTGCATGGTATGCTTTTTTCGTAAAGTTTTTAAAAAATCTGACACAGCGGTTGCATTAAGAACCAGTGTATCTTTAATTATATGTAGAACATGTATCTTTTGTCAAAGTTTATGATGAGTATTTCTGTTATCTGGCGTAGCTCTCTGTAATTACTCCGGATATTTTGGAGGCATTTCTGAACAGGGCGTCAATGTAAACCCGAGATTTGTGGATATAAATATGCATATTATCGAACAAAACTTAAATGTATTGTGTAACATGTCATATGAGTGTCATCGGATGAAGATTATCAAAGGCTAGTGATTAATTTGATTTCTAATTCTGATTTTGTGACTATCTTTGGCTGGAAAAAATGGCTGTGTGTTTTTGGGGATTTGGTGGTGATCTAACATAAAGATATGTTGTGTTTTCGCTGTAAAACATTTTAAAAATCGGACACGATGGGTAGATTAACAAGATGTTTATCTTTAATTTGCTGTATTGGACTTGTCAATGTGTGAAAGTTAAATATTTAAAAATATATTTCTGAATATCCCGCGCTGCCTTTTCAGCGGAATATTGGGGGGGGGCGCTAGAAGTTAAACAAGTCTAAATATATTTTAAATTTGAGATTCTTTAAAGTTGCCACCCTTTGCCCTGATGACAGCTTTGCACACTCTTGGCATTCTCTCAAACAGCTTCATGAGGTAGTCACTGAAAACGTGTGCCTTGTTAAAAGTTAATTTGTGGAATATTTATCCTTCTTAATGCGTTTGAGCCAATCAGTTGTGTTGTGACAAGGTAGGGTTGGTATACAGAAGATAGCCCTATTTGGTAAAAGACCAGGTCCATATATGGCAAGAACAGTTCAAATAAACAAAGAGAAACAACAGTCCATAATTACTTTAAGACATGAAGGTCAGTCAATCCGGAACATTTCAAAAACGTTTAAAGTTTTCTTCAAAAACCATCAAGGGCTATGATGAAACTTGCTCTCATGAGGACCGCCACAGGAAAGGAAGACCCAGAGTTACGACTGCTGCAGAGGATACGTTCATTAGAGTTAACTGCACCTCAGATTGCAGCCCAAATAAATGCTTCACAGAGTTCAAGTAAGAGACACATCTCAACATCAGGCCTTCATGGTCAAATTGCTGCAAAGAAACCACTACTAAAGGACACCAATAATAAGCACAGAAACATGAGCAATGGACATTAGACTGGTGGAAATCTGTCCTTGGTCTGATGAGTCCAAATTTGAGATTTTTGGTTCCAACCGCCGTGTCTTTGTGAGACGCAGAGTAGGTGAAGGGATGATCACCGCATGTTTGGTTCCCACCGTGAAGCAAGGAGGTGGAGGTGTGATGCTTTTCTGGTGACACTGTCTGTGATTTATTTAGAATTCAAGGCACATTTAACCAGCATGTCTTCCACAGCATTCTGCAATGGCCCAAAACACACCTCCAGGCTGTGTAAGGGCTATTTGACCAAGATGAAGAGTGATGGTGCTGCATCAGATGACCTGGCCTCCATAATCACCCGACTTCAACCCAATTGAGATCATTTAGGATGAGTTGGACCGCAGAGTGAAGGAAAAGCAGCCAACAAGTGCTCAGCATATGTGGGAACTCCTTCAAGACCGTTGGAAAATAATTCCTCGTGGAGCTGTTTGAGACAATGCCAAGAGTGTGCAAAGCTGTCATCAAGGCAAAGGGTGATTTGTTTAACACTTTTTTGGTTACTACATGATTCCATATGTATTATTTCATAGTTTTGATGTCTACAATGTAGAAAATAGTAAAAATAAATAAAAAACCCTTGAATGAGTAGGTGTGTGCAAACTTTTCACTTGCACTGTATGTCCAATGATTATGCATTATGTTCACTCACATACTGTAAATGCCATGATCACTAATTATAGTGTGTTGGAAGGGCTTGGCACCTGAAATGGATGATTGGACAATTAAGTAAAGGATAAATCAAACTGGGGCATAAAGTGTGATTCATCTGATTCACTCTTGATATGCTGTGAGCTGACAGATTACACTGTGATCGATGGACACACACTGTGAGAACAAGGAGTCACAGTCCATAATCACTGGTGACGTACGGTATGTCACCCCCAACATCATGTCACCGCCCCCACCACCACGGGGACAGCTAGGTTGACCTCTTCCCACTGCTGACTGACTGACTGATTGATTGGCTGTGCACGTTATGTCAATTATGACATTTCTCAGAATCCTCCAAATTGGACATACTTTCCACTCATCAAAATACATGGTAATCTTGATAGTCTTTTAAAATGCTTGATAGATGATAATCTTGATAGTCCTTAAAAAGCTTGATAGATGATAATCTTGATAGTCTTTTAAAATGCTTGATAGATGATAATCTTGATAGTCTTTTAAAATGCTTTATAGATTATAATCTTGATAGTTTTTAAAAATGTTTGATAGATGATAATCTTGATGGTCTTTTAAAATGTTTGATAGATGATCATCTTGATAGTCTTTTAAAATGTTTGATAGATGATAAACTCGCTAGTATTTTTAAATGTTTGATAGATGATCATGTTGACAGTCTTAAAATGTTTAGTAAATTATAATCTTGATAGTTAAAAAAAAATGTAGATAATCTGGATAGTGGAGGAGACAACTGTTTAATAACACAACATACTGGCTAACGACCAGAGACAACATCACTACTGTCAGATATGAGAGAGAGAGAGAGAAGGAAGACGTGAGAGGAAGAGAAGAAGAGACAAAAAGACAGATGGGGAGGAGAGAAACAACAGAAGCGAATAGAGAAAGGCCGGGGGAGAGTCTGAGGGAGAGAAGAGAAAGAGAAAAGAGGAAGTGAGAGAGAGAGATGGGGGCTCTGTAGGGGGTAGTGGTGTGAAGGGATGGTTGGCACGCAGTAGAAGAGGGAGGGTAGAGGGGGGGTAGTGTTAATTAGAAGTGCCCCCTGGCCTCTCTGAGCGTGGGACCGGACCACAAGGAGACAAGACACACACCGACTGGCATCCAGGGCCTGACAGTGGGCACACGGTGGGTAAACACACACATACATTCTTACTCACTAACCCTCATCCCTGGTCTTGCTCTCCCATGCGCTAACACACACGTCCAACCTTGCTCCACAATACTAATGCGATCAGTTGGTACAGCTCTTCAGGCCAGAGAACAGTTTGTTCAGCTCTCAAGGCCAGAGAACCAGCAACAACTGTCTGACAGGCAGCATACAAAGCCGGCTCAGAGTGAGCATCTGGATGCTATTCTCCCATCTCCAGTTTGTATCAAGAGCCTCTGACGCCTCAATCTATCTCCTTCCAGTCAAATGAGAAGGTTACGAGCCCACTTATATGGTGCTTTAGAGTGAGTATGAAACTACCATTGCTCTCTATTGAGAGACTTAGCTATTGCAATGAGTTGTACAAGAGTGTATTTATGTAACACGTAGGAGTGTGTGAGTGTGTGTGTGTGTGTGTGTGGAGTCGTGACCTGTTGTCCTGTGAGATGCACATTGTGTGGGTGCATGGGTATGTGCATGTGCGTGTGTGTGAGACCAAGCTTTTTCTCTATGTTGTTTTGCCTCAACAATCTCATGAGACACTATCTATGAGAGCCCACAGCTATGAGTCAACCCACTGTCTGTCTGTCTCTCTGTCTGTCTGTCTGTCTGTCTGTCTGTCTGTCTGTCTGTCTGTCTGTCTGTCTGTCTGTGTGCTTCTGCTCTGTTTGTTGCCTCTCCAGCCTGTAAACCCGATGTGCACTACTAACGTACACACAGACACACACATGCACACACACTACAGGACTTAAGCAAAATAACAATTCTCTCCCATCCACTAACAGATATGTTTGTGAGCTGAACTCCACAATACTATAACTCCAGTAAGACATTCCCAGTCCGTTGAGCAAGGACTTTTCTGGGTCACTGTGTTTTGGTGACAACATGTCTAGGCTGGCAGAAAAACATAACTCTCTGCCAGCCCAGTATTGTGTCCATGTCAACACACTGTACTGACGCGATGCCATGCAAACTCCAATCACTGATTGCAAACTGTTAGATAAGAAAGGTTTGTGCTAAGTCTATAAGCTATAAGCTTGAGACTGATTTGTAAGTGAGGATGAGAGACTCCAGACTTTGGGTGTAATTGTTAGCCTGTAGCACAGTCTCAATTTTCTCTCTTTCTCTCTTTTTCTCCATCAGATTGCCTCTGGATAAATAATGCAGATGGCGGAGACCTCATTCTTCTGTCTCTCTCAGGAAACAGGGAACACACTTTCATCCACTCGTTTTTACACTGGTTTCCTCATCATCACTTCCCTTCCACGTTAGATACTGTAGGAGTGAGCTTTCCAATGGCGAACACTCCACGTTAGATACTGTAGGAGTGAGCTTTCCAATGGCAAACACTCCACGTTAGATACTGTAGGAGTGAGCTTTCCAATGGCGAACACTCCATGTTAGATACTGTAGGAGTGAGCTTTCCAATGGCAAACACTCCACGTCAGATACTGTAGGAGTGAGCTTTCCAATGGCAAACACTCCACGTTAGATACTGTAGGAGTGAGCTTTCCAATGGCAAACACTCCACGTTAGATACTGTAGGAGTGAGCTTTCCAATGGCAAACACTCCACGTTAGATACTGTAGGAGTGAGCTTTCCAATGGCAAACACTCCACGTTAGATACTGTAGGAGTGAGCTTTCCAATGGCAAACACTCCAATGGCAAAGTAAAGCCTAAAGCCTCAAATACAAATTCCATAACTGCTATCTATCTATCTCTTACTGTTCCGGTGCCTTAATCCAATTGCACTATACAAAAAAAAATCTATATACTTTCCCAACCAGGGAAAGGGTCTGCTTCCTACATCATTGCTTTCATCTTTCTGTTCCCTTGTCATTTTAAAATGTTCATGCTTTCTAACATATTCTCTTTGTCTCTCTGTGTTGCAGTCTCTCCAAAAGAGCCGGCTACACACAGAACCCTATCTGAACCCCCATCCCTCCTCCTCTCCCCCTCTTCTTCCATTCTCCCACTACCCCGTTCTCTGCACTCCCATTCGCACACCCTCCTACCCCACTCCCTGTCCTCTTCCTCTCTTCCCACACACACTTACCTGACACTCTCCCCCCATTTGTCACACCCCTATGCACAACACACTTCTATCTCTCCCTCTACCCCCCCCCCCCCCCCTCCCCCTCCCACCCTTTCTCTCGCCAGGTGATTATCTAGGGGGACAGACCTGAGGCAGTCTAGCGGCGATGCAGACCCTACACAGCCCGTGGATGGTATGCATGACTCCAGGCTCCTCCTGAAGACAGACACACTGTGGATGCTCCTCTGTCTACAGTCCTGGATGGTTCTCTGGGGATGATCCTCTTGAGTTCCTCTGTTCTTCTTTATACTCAGAGGAAGATCTCCTAAACACAATGGTCTGTATGGTCCTTTGGGTTCTCCCAACGCTGTATGTGCTCTTCAATGTGTTATGTGTGTACCCCAGTCTGATTCCTCTGTCCACTCTGGATGATCCTCTGTGTGTGGTTGTCTAGTTAGGGTCCTCTATGGAATAGTCCAGTCAGTATGGTCTGTGTTGATTGCTGTCCTTTATGAGGCAACCACTAGGTATGGTCCTATCTGCATGGTCAACATGCAGTCAATAAGATGCACTGGAAACCGTTCTCTGTATGTGGTCAGTGCAGTCAGCAATTAAATATTCTAATGCTCCGGGTGCGGTACTCCAAGCCCTGTGTATGGGTCCTCAGAATGCTGTGTATGGGTCCTCGCAACACCGTGAGTCCTCCTAGCGCTGTCCAGTCTTCTCTGATCTGAGTGAGTCCGTGTGTGGGGGCTGGCGTCGCGGAGGCGAGACTGGTGCTGCGTTGGCCTGCTCCAGCCACACTGCACTTGGCATGGCCGCTCATGGGAACTCCGCTCTGGAGAAGAATGGGAGGAAGTGCTCCCTCACCCCCCCCCTCCTCACGCTCCTCTCTTTTGCCTCCCCCCCACCTCGAGCCCTGTCCGGGCCAGCCTGTTTGTGTGCCTACCCTCGATAAGCCCAGAACAACTTCCTGAGCCAGCGGTACAGGGCTGAGAGAGAGAGGTGAGACAGACTGCTCACACACACAAATGTGTTATCATACTGTAGAAGTGGAAGAGAGAGAAGAGCACTGTGAGAATGAACGCTTTTGCATACATAATATGTATGTTATGCATACGGAGGTAGGAGGGAGTCTGTAGACGCTCAATCACAGGCATGTATTATAAATACAGTAGATATACTCCTGTGTGTTTATGAGCATCCCCCTTTGCCATATTCACCCACATGCACTAACAAGAAACATCCACTGTGTGCAGCCTCCTGTTGTGCAACTCTTACAATGAAAGACAGAACACGCTGCTGATGAGTGGTTGAAAGCAGCACATGAGTGGTCGAAAGCAGTACATGAGTGGTTGAAAGCAACACATACCCCTCACCTCGCAATTTTTTCTGCAAATCTCTCTTTTTTTCACACACACACAGTCAGTTTTCACACCTAGACACATTCTCTGGAGACCACCCTCCGCGCTCTCTAAACTATTTTACAGCAGTCTCACACCAGACACCATCATGTTTGTTATGTTTGATTCGTTCATATTTCCTCATCTTTTCTTTTCAATTTTCCCTGTGCAGGAATTCAGGTCTGTGAATGTGCTACTCCGGCAAACCCCTTTCCAGTTATCAAAACACTCTCCTATTTTTGTTTTTGATTGGCTACGGCATGAGAGCCGGAAACAGGAGGGCTATGAAATCTATGTAAAATAACAACAAACATCGCTCGGCTCAGCCAGAAAACTGGCAAATGTAACCCCAGAGCGACCTCATTAATTCTTAACATGTCTCCGTTCCATTTATCCTTTAGTGGCTGGCTCACTGGAGGTTTACAGAGTCACAGAAAAGGAGAGGCCAAAGAGTAACCCATAGTGGGCTCTCTCCACAATGCTAACAGGCTGACAGAAAAGGCCATTCAAGTCCTTACATCCCCTCTACTGGGCATTTAGGGGGACTTTTCCCTGTTCTCCTTTTTAAGGGGGGAAGGTTACCCTTCAATCGCACACAAAAACATGCGATAGCTCTTTCTCTTCCTTTTCTATCCTTCTGTTCAGCTCTAAACAGGCAGAAGGATGGATTAGAGGGAGAGAGAGAAAGAGAGGGAGAGAGAGAAAGAGAGAGAGGCAAGTGTTTGTAACTCTGTCTTTGAGCCAGACAAGACGAACGGAGCAGCTCCTCTTTGGAGTGTGGGATCTTCCGAGCGTCTCTCTGGCTGACCTGACTATTGGAGGCATCAAAGACAGGCAGCGTCTCTCTGGCTGACCTGACTAGAGGAGGCATCAAAGACAGGCAGCGTCTCTCTGACTGACCTGACTAGAGGAGGCATCAAAGACAGGCAGCGTCTCTCTGACTGACCTGACTAGAGGAGGCATCAAAGACAGTCAGCGTCTCTCTGGCTGACCTGACTAGAGGAGGCATCAAAGACAGGCAGCGTCTCTCTGGCTGACCTGACTATAGGAGGCATCAAAGACAGGCAGTGCCTCTCTGACTGACCTGACTAGAGGAGGCATCAAAGACAGTCAGCGTCTCTCTGGCTGACCTGACTAGAGGAGGCATCAAAGACAGGCAGCGTCTCTCTGGCTGACCTGACTAGAGGAGGCATCAAAGACAGGCAGCTTCCACTCCACTGGGCAGCTAGGACCAAGGCCCAGCTAGGACCAGCTAGGACCAACTGTGTTTATTTTGTAGGTTTAGGGCCAAGGGCAAGGATAGGACTAGGTTCAGGGTTAGGACTGGGATTATTTTATAGGGGTAGGACTAGGCCCAGCCCCAGGGCAGAGACTTGGACCAGGGTCATGACAGGCTAGGGCAGGGGTTAGTTCTGGCTGTGGTTAAAAACAGGACTATAGGACTAGGACTGTGTTTGTTCCAGGGCTGGTGCCTGGACTGGAGCCCCTGCAGAGCTAAGAAACCCAACAAAATCAACAGCCATTCTGTCCTTGCTCTCACCCTCATCCTCATCACCTCTCTGCATCCAGAGGACAGTGTCACTCCCAGGTCTCAGGAAATGGAGAGAGAGGAAAGTAATACCAGCCGACAAGCACTTGCTGTCATGAGTCAGGGAAACGTTTTGTCAGCTCAATCAGCATTAATATTCATTCCCTGTGTCTGGTCTATCTGTGGGATGGACCACTGGAGATGTGTTGCTCTGTCCGTTCAGGTTAAGTGCTGCGAGATGTTAATATGGCAGTGGAGGGGTTGGGCTTTCGCCACTCCATGGAAAAGGGCTTAGTTGCATTGGACACAACTCACAGAGACAGAGAAAGCTGACAGAACCTAGGCCTAGTCTGTGATGAAGAAAAACATAACTGGAAAGAACAGGAGTGAGGGGAAGTCTGAAATTTAACAAAACTAGTTTTGGTTTGAATTAGATTTTTGACACATGAGCAATATGATGTGTCTGCAGTTTTTGCAGTGTGGGTTTGATCGAATCTGATCCCCCGAGTATGCATAGATATCGGTATCCCAGGATCCCTTCGAAACCCCTTCAAACTGTTTAAACACTTAGTGAACAGGTAAAGAGTTTTCCAAAGAGAGAGAGAGAGAGAGAGAGAGAGACAGAGAGAGAGAGAGAGAGAGACAGAGACAGAGAGAGAGAGAGGGAGAGGCAGAGGGAGAGGGAGAGAGAGACAGAGACAGAGACAGAGACAGAGACAGAGGAAGAACAGAGGGAGAGGGAGAGGGAGAGGGAGAGGGAGAGGGAGAGAGAGACAGAGACAGAGACAGAGGAAGAACAGAGGGAAAGGGAGAGGGAGAGACAGAGACAGAGACAGAGACAGAGACAGAGGAAGAACAGAGGGAAAGGGAGAGGGAGAGAGAGACAGAGACAGAGACAGAGACAGAGGGAGAGGGAGACAGAGACAGAGACAGAGACAGAGACAGACAGACAGAGACAGAGACAGAGGAAGAACATAGGGAGAGGGAGAGGGAGAGGGAGAGAGAGAGAGACAGAGACAGAGACAGAGACAGAGACAGAGGAAGAACAGAGGGAGAGGGAGGGGAGAGGGAGAGGGAGCGGGAGACAGAGACAGAGACAGAGACAGAGGAAGAACAGAGGGAGAGGGAGAGAGAGACAGAGACAGAGACAGAGACAGAGACAGAGACAGAGGGAGACAGAGGGAGAGGGAGAGGGAGAGGGAGAGGGAGACAGAGGAAGAACAGAGGGAGAGGGAGAGAAGGGAGTGCAGAACAGGAACATACTGTAAGGAACACCACGGACAAGTCAGAGAAAATCCTGGAAAAGTAGAAATCCCAGCAGTTCCACATTCAGCCTGTGAATGTTCTTTGCCCTTCTTTAACTCGGTCTCAGGGGAACACCCCACACAGACAGCTCACATCAGCCAACAAGAGAAAAGAGACAAAGCGGGAGAGAAAGGGAGGAGAGCGCTCAAAAATGGATGTAAATGTCTGTCATTTAGCACTGTATTACAGAAGCTTCCTGTTCCTCTTCATAGGATCTCTTCGAATGCAAACTTCCAACAACTGTTTGTTGCAGTACCAGGGTTGTGATCCAATAGTAGAGCAAATGAATGAGAAAAAGTTGATGTGAATTTGTCGCTTGTAGTTATTGTGTGCAACCAGAACCAGCAACAGATTTCGGTGTAGCTAGTGAATCAATAAGCAACAGTGAAACATGTTGCCGATATGGGCGTTTCTAGGGTACCAGTGAGGATTTCCTACACTGTACAACTTGTTACAGCTGTTGATAAGTCATTGATAGAATATTTTGGTGTCTCATTCTTACACTGGTGAAGACAGTTGTGCCTGGATCCAAGTTTCATCTAATATCCCTAGAGAATTGAGGTTGATCATCTGTTGCTGTCTGCTTTATTTACAGCAGAGACTTGTCATTAGTTTTAACAGAGAAAGCATCAAGGTAATGTGTTCATGTTTCATATGTTTTTGTGCTTTAGATTGGACACATAAGCTGTGTCCGAATACTCATACTAACCACACTAACTGTACTATTTGTGACGTAAATTGAGTATGTAGTGTGCATATTGGTCATAGTTAGTATGCCAAAACTTCCCAGATGTCATACCACATTTGCCAAAATACAAAGTACATCGCCAATCCTCACTTCCTGTTGAACGCAGAATGAGGGAGAGCTCAAGTTTGTCTTTTTGGACTGCTAGCTACTAGCGGGTTTTTCTTGAGTGCTTGAACGCAGCCCGTGACGCAATTAGCCATTGTGGCTGGAACCACGGATTGTCCCGGGTTTGTGGCTGTCTAGATCCCTGCTGTTTGTTGTTTTCAATCTTCCCTGTGACCTGCCCTTTCTGGAACTGTGTGTAGTAACAATGTAACCTAAGTTGCTAGCTACCATGACAAAGACCAAAGCCAGTGGGAGTACCGTTGAGGACAGTGGTGTCTCTCTATCACAGGTGAAGGATCTTTTAAGCAAACAAAAAGAGTTCTACAGGCAGTTGTTACAACAAGAAAATAGCTTAATTAAAGTGTTTGGTCCAAATACTGGTGGATTCAACTAATAAAAGAATAGACGACCTGACCAGAGAGGTCCAGGACCTGAAGAACAGTTATCAAATCAAATCAAATCAAATTTTATTTGTCACATACACATGGTTAGCAGATGTTAATGCGAGTGTAGTGAAATGCTTGTGCTTCTAGTTCCGACAATGCAGTAATAACAAGTAATCTAACTAACAATTCCAAAACTACTGTCTTGTACACAGTGTAAGGGGATAAAGAATATGTACATAAGGATATATGAATGAGTGATGGTACAGAGCAGCATAGGCAAGATACAGTAGATGGTATCGAGTACAGTATGTACAAATGAGATGAGTATGTAAACAAAGTGGCATAGTTTAAAGTGGCTAGTGATACATGTATTACATAAGGATACAGTCGATGATATAGAGTACAGTATATACGTATGCATATGAGATGAATAATGTAGGGTAAGTAACATTATATAAGGTAGCATTGTTTAAAGTGGCTAGTGATATATTTACATCATTTCCCATCAATTCCCATTATTAAAGTGGCTGGAGTTGAGTCAGTGTCAGTGTGTTGGCAGCAGCCACTCAGTGTTAGTGGTGGCTGTTTAACAGTCTGATGGCCTTGAGATAGAAGCTGTTTTTCAGTCTCTCGGTCCCAGCTTTGATGCACCTGTACTGACCTCGCCTTCTGGATGATAGCGGGGTGAACAGGCAGTGGCTCGGGTGGTTGATGTCCTTGATGATCTTTATGGCCTTCCTGTGACATCGGGTGGTGTAGGTGTCCTGGAGGGCAGGTAGTTTGCCCCCGGTGATGCGTTGTGCAGACCTCACTACCCTCTGGAGAGCCTTACGGTTGAGGGCGGTGCAGTTGCCATACCAGGCGGTGATACAGCCCGCCAGGATGCTCTCGATTGTGCATCTGTAGAAGTTTGTGAGTGCTTTTGGTGACAAGCCGAATTTCTTCAGCCTCCTGAGGTTGAAGAGGCGCTGCTGCGCCTTCTTCACGATGCTGTCTGTGTGAGTGGACCAATTCAGTTTGTCTGTGATGTGTATGCCGAGGAACTTAAAACTTGCTACCATCTCCACTACTGTTCCATCGATGTGGATAGGGGTGTGTTCCCTCTGCTGTTTCCTGAAGTCCACAATCATCTCCTTAGTTTTGTTGACGTTGAGTGTGAGGTTATTTTCCTGACACCACACTCCGAGGGCCCTCACCTCCTCCCTGTAGGCCGTCTCGTCGTTGTTGGTAATCAAGCCTACCACTGTTGTGTCGTCCGCAAACTTGATGATTGAGTTGGAGGCGTGCGTGGCCACGCAGTCGTGGGTGAACAGGGAGTACAGGAGAGGGCTCAGAACGCACCCTTGTGGGGCCCCAGTGTTGAGGATCAGCGGGGAGGAGATGTTGTTGCCTACCCTCACCACCTGGGGGCGGCCCGTCACGAAGTCCAGTACCCAGTTGCTCAGGGCGGGGTCGAGACCCAGGGTCTCGAGCTTGATGACGAGCTTGGAGGGTACTATGGTGTTGAATGCCGAGCTGTAGTCGATGAACAGCATTCTCACATAGGTATTCCTCTTGTCCAGATGGGTTAGGGCAGTGTGCAGTGTGGTTGAGATTGCATCGTCTGTGGACCTATTTGGGCGGTAAGCAAATTGGAGTGGGTCTAGGGTGTCAGGTAGGGTGGAGGTGATATGGTCCTTGACTAGTCTCTCAAAGCACTTCATGATGACGGATGTGAGTGCTACGGGGCGGTAGTCGTTTAGCTCAGTTACCTTAGCTTTCTTGGGAACAGGAACAATGGTGGCCCTCTTGAAGCATGTGGGAACAGCAGACTGGTATAGGGATTGAATATGTCCGTAAACACACCGGCCAGCTGGTCTGCGCATGCTCTGAGGGCGCGGCTGGGGATGCCGTCTGGGCCTGCAGCCTTGCGAGGGTTAACACGTTTAAATGTCTTACTCACCTCGGCTGCAGTGAAGGAGAGACCGCATGTTTTCGTTGCAGGCCGTGTCAGTGGCACTGTATTGTCCTCAAAGCGGGCAAAAAAGTTATTTAGTCTGCCTGGGAGCAAGACATCCTGGTCCGTGACTGGGCTGGATTTCTTCCTGTAGTCCGTGATTGACTGTAGACCCTGCTACATGCCTCTTGTGTCTGAGCCGTTGAATTGAGATTCTACTTTGTCTCTGTACTGGCGCTTAGCTTGTTTGATAGCCTTGCGGAGGGAATAGCTGCACTGTTTGTATTCGGTCATGTTACCAGACACCTTGCCCTGATTAAAAGCAGTGGTTCGCGCTTTCAGTTTCACACGAATGCTGCCATCAATCCACGGTTTCTGGTTAGGGAATGTTTTAATCGTTGCTATGGGAACGACATCTTCAACGCACGTTCTAATGAACTCGCACACCGAATCAGCGTATTCGTCAATGTTGTTATCTGACGCAATACGAAACATCTCCCAGTCCACGTGATGGAAGCAGTCTTGGAGTGTGGAGTCAGCTTGGTCGGACCAGCGTTGGACAGACCTCAGCGTGGGAGCCTCTTGTTTTAGTTTCTGTCTGTAGGCAGGGATCAACAAAATGGAGTCGTGGTCAGCTTTTCCGAAAGGGGGGCGGGGCAGGGCCTTATATGCGTCGCGGAAGTTAGAGTAACAATGATCCAAGGTCTTTCCTCCCCTGGTTGCGCAATCAATATGCTGATAAAATTTGGGGAGTCTTGTTTTCAGATTAGCCTTGTTAAAATCCCCAGCTACAATGAATGCAGCCTCCGGATAAATCGTTTCCAGTTTGCAGAGAGTTAAATAAAGTTTGTTCAGAGCCATCCATGTGTCTGCTTGGGGGGGGATATATACGGCTGTGATTATAATCGAAGAGAATTCTCTTGGTAGATAATGCGGTCTACATTTGATTGTGAGGAATTCTAAATCAGGTGAACAGAAGGATTTGAGTTCCTGTATGTTTCTTTCATCACACCATGTCACGTTGGCCATGAGGCATACGCCCCCGCCCCTCTTCTTACCAGAAAGATGTTTGTTTCTATCAGCGCGATGAATGGAGAAACCCGTAGGCTGCACCGCTTCGGATAGAGTCTCTCCAGTGAGCCATGTTTCAGTGAAGCAAAGGACGTTACAGTCTCTGATGTCCCTCTGGAATGCTACCCTTGCTCGGATTTCATCAACCTTGTTGTCAAGAGACTGGACATTGGCAAGAAGAATGCTAGGGAGTGGTGCGCGCTGTGCCCGTCTCCGGAGTCTGACCAGAAGACCGCCTCGTTTCCCTCTCTTTCGGAGTCGTTTTTTTGGGTCGCTGCATAGGATCCACTCCGTTGTCCTGTTTGTAAGGCAGAACACAGGGTCCGCGTCGCGAAAAACATATTCTTGGTCGTACTGATGGTGAGTTGACGCTGATCTTATATTCAGTAGTTCTTCTCGACTGTATGTAATGAAACCTAAGATGACCTGGGGTACTAATGTAAGAAATAACACGTAAAAAAACAAAAACTGCATAGTTTCCTAGGAACGCGAAGCGAGGCGGCCATCTCTGTCGGCGCCGGAAGTTATCCCAGGGTCAGCTCGATGAGTTGAAACAGAAGAACGGCAAGATGACAGCAATCTGTTTGTCATTGAGAGAGGATATCAGTTCTGTGTGTGAATCCATGATAACAATGATGGATAAATCAGATTATCTTGAGGGACAATCAAGGTGGAACATGGTTGTGGACGGAATTGCAGAATCTCCACGAGACCTGGATGGAGTCTGAGGAAAAAGTGAGGGAAATTATCTCTGAGAAATTGAAGATGGACCACAGGAAGATTGAGGTGGAGTGCGCCCACAGGACTGAAAAATCCACCAGGTGGCCCAGGTCACAGGCCCAGACCAATAGTGGTCAAGTTCCTGAAGTTCAAGGACAAGGTAGCTGTTTTGGAAAGAGCCAAGAGCTTGAGAGGAATGTATATCTTCCTCAAGGAGGACTATCATGAAGCTGTGCGCCAGAAGAGGAAAGAGCTGATCCCAGCCATGAAAGCTGCCAGAGCACGTAGAGACATTGCTTACATCTGCTATGACAGGCTCATTTTCCACCCTCCCTATGACAGGCTCGTTGTCCACCCTCCCTATGACAGGCTCGTTGTCCACCCTCCCTATGACAGGCTCGTTGTCCACCCTCCCTATGACAGGCTCGTTGTCCACCCTCCCTATGACAGGCTCGTTGTCCACCCTCCCTATGACAGGCTCGTTGTCCACCCTCCCTATGACAGGCTCGTTGTCCACCCTCCCTATGACAGGCTCGTTGTCCACCCTCCCTATGACAGGCTCGTTGTCCACCCTCCCTATGACAGGCTCATTTTCCACCCTCCCTATGACAGGCTCATTGTCCACCCTCCCTATGACAGGCTCGTTGTCCACCCTCCCTATGACAGGCTCGTTGTCCACCCTCCCTATGACAGGCTCGTTGTCCACCCTCCCTATGACAGGCTCGTTGTCCACCCTCCCTATGACAGGCTCATTGTCCACCCTCCCTATGACAGGCTCGTTGTCCACCCTCCCTATGACAGGCTCGTTGTCCACCCTCCCTATGACAGGCTCATTGTCCACCCTCCCTATGACAGGCTCGTTGTCCACCCTCCCTATGACAGGCTCGTTGTCCACCTGGAAGTCTGGAAGGGATGAGAGAGCCAAGCCTATGGGTACGTAGCTTCAACCCCGCAGCGCGCACACACACACACACACACACACACACACACACACACACACACACACACACACACACACACACACACACACACACACACACACACACACACACACACACACACACACACACCAATTGATGGATGTATATTTTTTTCTCTTGCTTTTTTTCTCTTTTCAGTATTATGTCTATCACTGAAAAGCTACCCAGGAAAGGGCTGAAAATTGCCCATATTAATATACTGTATGTAGCCTTAGAAATAAGGTTAATGAAATCAATAACTTGCTAACATCAAATAACATTCATATATTAGCCATTCTGAGAGGAATTGTTGACTTGCATAAAGCTGGAAAGGGTTACAAAAGTATCTCTAAAAGCCTTGAAAACACCAGTCCATGGTAAGACAAATTGTCTATACATGGAGAAAGTTCAGCACTGTTGCTACTCTCCATCTCAACTCTCCCTCTCTTTATCTCCCTCTTTTTATCTCCTTCTCAACATCTCCCCATCTCCCTCTCAACTCACCCTCCCAATTCTCCCTCTCTCCATTTCCCTCTCAACTCTCCTTATCTCCCTCTCAACTCTCCCTCTCAACTCTCCCATTGGCCCCATTATTTATAGATAGACTTAAATGTAGATAGCATGAGAAACTGCTGTGAGCACCATAACAGCACTTGAGCATGTGTTTTATATGCATCATTAAGTGAAGAGGGTCACAAACACGCTGTACTCTTCCTCTTTCTCTTTACTCTCCCTCTCTCTATCACTCTCCCTCTCTCTATCTCCCCATCTCCCTCTCAACTCACCCTCACATTTCTCCCTCTCTACTCTCCCTGCCTTTATCTCCCTCTCACCTCTCTCCATCTCACTCTCTCTCCCCATCTCCCTCTCAACTTACCCTCTCAATTCTCCCTCTCAGCATCTGCCTCTCAATTCTCCCGCTCTCCATTTCCCTCTCAACTCTCCCTCTCTCTATCTGCTTCTCAACTCTCCCTCTCTTTATCTCCTGCTCTCTAAGAACATGGTCAGAGAATGACCATCATAAATGACAAACTGGGCATTCTCTCAACATCAACAACAATCTTCTCAATATGACTCACATACATGCGACCAATTACAGCATTACATACTTCACAACATTCTGGCATTTTCTTAACATCTGCACACAAAGCCTAGCTATAAATAATGCACACACACAAACACATGCATGCAAACACACTCACGAAAAAAATGTGTTATATTTTTAAGTTCTTTTGTATTGTCAGTTTATGACGATTCCTCAAAAATATGAGATGTGATGAAAAAAGAGACACACACACACACACACACACACACACACACACAACTTTAACCACAGCTCCATGTCTCAAACAGATACCCAGATATACAGTACACAGACACATAGAGAGAAAGTTCTAAAAGAGTCACTCACCGTTAAGCATTGCATATTCTCAGGGCTTGTGGTCTCGGAGGCAGCACCATGGTTTGACAACGGAGCCTCTGAAAGAAATACAAAAGAGTCACAGGCTGAGACACTGCTTTTAGAGAACATCTCTGCCTCTCTGTCTCTGGACCTTCAGGGCACCAACAGGGGAACGTGCTCTTATTCTCAACAAGATGCCCCCAAAAAACTCCTCAATATATTGCAGATGCAAGATAAAGTCCCAAATTTGAGGCTGCCAAAAACAATGGCAATATGTTGCAGCCCAAAAAAGTCTCTGTACGTTACAAGGCAATGTATGAAGCCTGTCCTGGGCTGCCTTGGTGTGTGTTGTCAGTTAGGACCCCTCTAATAAGGCACAAACAGAACTTTCAACTCTGGGTAACTCCGCTAAGGTGTGAGGTTGCGCCCAACTAGTCAAGAGAGGAGAAGAACACAAGAGAGGGAGGGAGGGGGTAAAAAGAAAAGGAACTTCCCTCTCACTCCATTATCTCTCCTTCGAGGGCTCTTGTGAGGTTACCATGGTGATGGGGCCTCGCCCCCAATGTCCTTTTAACCATTCCTCATAAAGGCATCATTCAGCTGGCCCACAATGCTGATGCCTGGTCCCCCTCCCTCCTTTCCTCCATCCCTCCTTTCTGCCCTCCCTCCCTCCCTCACTCACTCTCTATACATAGAGCTGCAACTCTCTCTCCCTTCCTCTCTCTCTCTTTCCTTATACACAAAGCTGTGTCTCTCTCCCCCAAGTCACTCTATACGGAAATACACTCTCTCTTATTTTCTTTTGCTCTGCCATTATCGCTCTTTCCTGCTCTATACTTCATTATCTCTCTCTCCCTCTCTTGTTCCCCATGCAGATGGTGAGATTTGATTTCACACTCATCCACCCCATGGAAACACCCCCCTCTCATACCCAGCATTGCGCTAGCCTCGTGAGGAGTTATCATAATCGCATTAGCACAGACACACACATCCATTAAACACAGAAGCGTGCACACACACACACACACACACACACACACACACACACACACACACACACACACACACACACACACACACACACACACACACACACACACACACACACACACACACACACACACACACACACACTGCCCTGCCACAATTAGTTCTCCTACAGCCCTGTCGTTCACCCTGAGGACATTCTCCCATCCCGCAGGCGGGTTGCAGGGGTAACAGGGTGAACTTCAAGCAGGAGTCTAAGAGTTTCGTCACTTTAAACCCAACTCAGAGGGGCCCCAGAGAGCCAACCTGCACATCCATCGGCCCTTTGTCTGGATGACCATTAATCACACAGAGTGAAGGGACACACACACACACACACACCTACTGGCACACAAGACTGTCCACCAGCGTAACAACACACCAGAAACAGCCTCTAAACAGAGGGGGGGGGACTGAAGAAATTGAGAGAATGTACGAGATGGAGACAGAGAGAGAGAGAGGAGGGAAAAAACTAGGGGAGACAGAAGTAAAGAGAAAAAAAGAGTTGGAGAGTAAATGAGAGTCAAGGAGAGAGTGAGAGTGACCGTGAGAGAGAAAGAGAGAGGGAGAGAGAGAGAGAGAGATGTGTAAGGAGGAATGAATAGTGTTGGCCATTGGCCACAGTCAGTCAGTCTTGCCACAGCACGGTCGGGCCATAAAACACCTTTCTCTCTCCCCAAGTATCGTGGAAGCACTCCTCACTCTCTTGACATCCTGGCCCTCCTTTCACACTCCAAACAAATAAACAATTGATGGAGAGAACGAGAGAATGTTCTTTCCATCAAGCAGACTTCTTTCTCAGTCGTTTAAGATCACCTCAAGCATGAGGCCATAATGGTAGTGCTGGGCACCAAAACACACGTTGCCTTGGGTGTCAATGGGAGAGATGGGGTGTTGAAAACCCTGTGACACTCACACAATGATAAGTAGCTGATGAGGTGTCATGGCTCGAAGGAGCCCTGGGTCATGAAGTGCAGTAGCGTATATTTCAGTGGTAGACATAGCAGATGATTTTTGCCTCTACTAATATGGCTGAAAACAACATAAATGCTATGGCTGAATCATAGAGGAATGTTAAATTATGTTTAAATTCAATGAAAAATATTCTGAAAACTAAGCAAGTACACAAGATGTAACTGAGATTGTGATTGAATCTCTCTCTCTCATTGGCATCAATGGTTGGTTGCCACTTTTGGAAATTCATTGGATTTTTTTAAAAAGTCATGAACTTAAAGTGTTGTTTATATGTTGATATTCTACCTTTGAAACACAATGATTCAAAGTGTTGTTTATATGTTGATTTTCTACCTTTGAAACACAATCAACTTTGTGCACTATCAGAAAAAAACAATAGGCTGGGCAATATCTCCTACTGGAGAGTTGATCTGTCTACAGTAATTCATTTGGTCTCCAATCCAGGGTTTTAACAAAGCCCAGCTTAGCTTTGATATTTGTCACTGACTACTGCCAATGTGCTATCATGAGACTAATTATTGAGAAATCTCTTAATAACTAAATATATGCACTGTTACTATCAAAGTCATTCAAAAGGGGTAGATTCAACAAAGCAAATTAAATGTATCCATACTTTATCAATCATATATCATCAATTATGGTATTTAGGCCTGTATATCATTTGGGAAGTCATTAACCTCTACACAATCGGTGGGTCCCCCACAGGACGGTTGACCTAACGTAGGCTAATGTGATTAGCATGAGGTTGTAAGTAACATGAACATTTCCCAGGACATAGACATATCTGATATGGGCAGAAAGCTTCAATTCTTGTTAATCTAACTGCACTGTCCAATTTACAGTAACTATTACAGTGAAAGAACACCATGCTATTGTTTGAGAAGAGTGCACAGTTATGAACTTATGAATTATGAATAAATCAATTAGGCACATTTGGGCAGTCTTGATACACCATTTTGAACAGAAATGCAATGGATCATTGGATCAGTCTAAAACTTTGCACATGCACTGCTGCCTTCTTGTGGCCAACATCTAAATTGCACCTGGACTGGAATAATACATTATGGCCTTTCTCTTGCATTTCAAAGATGATGGTACAAAAAAAACACGTTTTTTTCTTTGTATTATCTTATGCCAGATCTAATGTGTTATATTCTCCCACATTGATTTCACATTTCCACAAACTTCAAAGTGTTTCCTTTCAAATGGTATCAATAATATTCATATTCTTGCTTCAGGTCCTGAGCCACAGGCAGTTAGATTTGGGTATGTCATTTTAGGCGAAAATTGAAAAAAAGGGGCGGATCCTTAAGAGGTGTTAACAGCTATTCTTCAATTCAGTTCTAAGGTTTCAAGCTTTGGTTGAATTCAAATTTAATCTTCAAGTTAATCATAAGTTGAAGTTTCACATCCATCTTAACCAAAAATCTAAGTGAAAGAATAGGACTAAATTAAATCAAACTTTATTTAAAGTGCATTTAAATTTGATTAGATTAGATTTAGTCTTATTCTTTAACTTTGATTGTTGGTTGAGATGGAGACATGAATCTAACATATCAATTTGTTGACAAACTGGATATTGAACACAACCAAATATCAACATTTGTAGGAGATGTATCTTCTGCTTGGATTGTCCATCTGTGCCACTGACTTCTTTTATATTTAACTTTTATTTAACTAGACAAGTCATTTCAGAACATAGTCTTATTTACAATGACGGCCTAGGAACTGCCTTGTTTAGGGGCAGGATGACAGATTTTTTACCTTGTCAGATTTTTTACCTTGTCAGCTTGGGGATTCGATTTAGCAACCTTTCGGTTACTGGCCCAACGCTCTAACCACTAGGCTACCTGTCGCCCCTTAGTCTGGCTTTAAGTCCAGTTTGTCTATCCTTTTTCCACAATTCGTCTACAATTCACAATTGCTATAATAATCTCAAACCGCATTGATCACTTGCACATGTACTTTTAATGTAATCTCAACTGCAATCCAAGTCATTTGGTTGTGCTATTAGATGGATAACACATTAAGTTGTTATAAATACAAAATATATGACAATGTATTCCAATTTGAACTTTGTTGTGAATTTAAATGGTTGAAATTGCTCTGATAACACATTTAGATGACAACTAAACCAAAAACCAGACATTGCTCTTCCATTGGAATTTGGTTCGGCTTTTAAATGGTTGAAAGCATAGCGATATAATGGAGTTCAACAAACTTCTGGCTGTCTTTTTGCGTGGGTGATTAAGGTTGAAATCTTATTGATCAACATCTCAACTAAATATGACCCAAATTTTCACGTTGAAATGACGTGGTGTGCCCAGTGGGTAGAGCGCGTCGGTCATGAACCCCAGTGCTGGGTTTTGCATCGAAAGGAAGATGCATAATGCAGAAAATAACCCCCCTCCCCACCTCTCTCTCTCTCTCTCTCTCTGACCCTGGATGAGGCAGATCAAAGCTATTGTTTAATGTGGCTGTGAATTTGGAGTGGTGAGTAGAGCATCTTTTGGGCATTTGAAAAGGACCCATTGTCACACTTGACCACATCTAACCGTCAGGGAATGTTACCTCTAACAGAAGAGGACAGAGCGGAGGCTGCACCAAATACAGACAGACAGACCGAGAGAGAGAGAGAGAGAGAGAGAGAGAGAGAGAGAGAGAGGGGATGTGAAAACACATTAACCACCAGTGCCTTGGATATAGTATCCCATCAGATGCTTACTGACGCGTTACCAGGGAAATAAGTCATATTACCAGGATGTGACTGGTGAGCCCTGTGTACTGGGTAAATCAAGGGAAAATAGGACATTTAAACAAGCAGGCCAGCGCAGAGACATGGAATGAAACAGTATTCTCCCCGAAGCCTAAAGTCACAGCTATATGCCAGAGAGGGGAGAGAAAAAAAGGAAAGGAAAGCACACAAACACAAAGTGATGGTCGGGGTGAAATTACATCTTGTTATGGTTGGGTTAACTGCACAAAAACAGCCCACTGTGAAGCAAAAGCAGGGGAGCTGAAAGCGACTCAAAGACGATGACACCACCCAGCGCTAACAGATAGATGAACACAATGTAGCAGAGTACTACAGACAGACATACAGGATTTCTGCTCAGCCAAACTGAGGGTGACTGACTCATCATGCCACACGGAACTACGCAACAAGACGGGGACATTTAGGGCGACTGGGTAGAGGGTAGCCGTTGTGATTGGCAGATGTCTTATTTCCTGTTTCTGCCGGGGGCCAATCTGCCCATGGGGATTATGAGTCACGTCAATCAATCTGTGGGTCATCCCACTGTCTCAGTCTGTGACATGGAGGGTTGGTTTAAACACAGGGCGAATAGGGTGATCACGACACATTCATAAAGGTGAACCGTATTAACATACTGTACCGTATTAATGTGATTTCATAAATATTGTAAGATGGCACCACCTTGATGCGGTGAAACGAAACCAATAACAATGTATACAGGCCATGCATCCTCCGAAACACGACCCAACCAAGCTGCATCGCTTCGTGAAACAATGCCCGCTTAACCCGAAAACCAGCCACACCAATGTGTCGGAGGAAACACTGTACACCTGGTGACTGTGTCAACGTGCATACACCCAGACCGCCACAGGAATCGTTAGAGCGTGATGGGACAAGGACATCCCTGCCGGCCAAATCCTCCCCTAACCCGGATGACGCTGGGCCAATTGGCACCACCCAATGGGTCTCCCGGTCAAGGCCAGCTGCAACAGAACCTGGACTCAAACCAGGATCTCTAGTGGTACAGCTAGCAACTGTGATGCAGTGACTTAGACCACTGCGCCACCCGGGAGGCACGTTCATCTTTCCCTCAATCCTGACTAGTCTCCCAGTCCCTGCCGCTGAAAAACATCCCCACATGGTGTTGCCAACACCATGCTTCACCGTAGGGATGGCACCAGGTTTCCTCCAGATGTGACACTTGGCATTCAAGCCAAAGAGTTCAATCTTGGTTTTATCAGACCAGAGAATCTTGTTTCTCATTGTCTGAGAGTCTTTAGGTGCTGTTTGGTAAACTCCAAGTGGGCTGTCATGTGCCTTTTACTGAGGAGTGGATTCCATCTGGCCATTCTACCATAAAGGCCTGATTGGTAGAGCGCTGCAGAGATGGTTGTCCTTCTGGAAGTTTCTCCCATCTCCACAGCAGAACTGAGTGACCATTTGGTTCTTGGTCACCTCCCTGACCAAGGCCCTTCACCCCCAATTGCTCAGTTTGGACTGGCGGCCAGCTCTAGGAAGGGTCTTGGTGGTTCCAAACTTCTTCTGTTTAAGAATGATGGAGGCCACTGTGTTCTTGAGGACCTTCAATTCTGCAGAAATGTTTTGGTACCCTTCCCACATCTGTAACTCAATAAAATCCTGTCTCGGAGCTCTACGGACAATTCCTTCAACCTCAAGGCTGGGCTTTTGCTCTGACATGCACTGTCAACTGTGGGACCTTATATAGACAGGTGTGTGCCTTTCCAAATCATGTCCAATCAATTGAATTTACCACAGGTGGACTCCAACCAAGTTGTAGAAACATCTCAAGGATGATCAATGGAAACAGGAACCTGAGCTCAAGTTCAGGTCTCATACCAAAGGGTCTGAATGCTTATGTAAACAAAGTATTTCTGGTTTTTTATATTTAATACATTTGTAAACAATTCCTTAAAATCGCTGCCAAAAGTGATTCTAACGTGTATTGACTCAGGGTGTATTGACTTCAAGTTTTTTCTTTATTTGTATTATTTTCTACATTGTAGAATAATAGTGAAGACATCAAAACTATGAAATAACACATGGAATCATGTAGTAAACAAAAAGGTGTGCCTTGTTAAAAGTTAATTTGTGAAATTTCTTTCCTTCTTAATTCGTTTGAGCCAATCAGTTGTGTTGTGACAAGGTAGGGGTGGTATACAGAAGATAGCCCTATTTGGTAAAAGACCAAGTCCATTTTACGGCAGGAACAGCTCAAATAAGCAAAGAGAAACGACAGTCCATCATTACTTTATGACATGAAGGTCAGTCAATCCGGAATATTTCAAGCTCTTTAAAAAATAATTCAAGTGCAGTCGCAAAAACCATCAAGCGCTAGGATGAAACTTGCTCTAATGAGGAAAACCCAGAGTTACTACTGCTGCAGAGAATAAGTTCATTAGAGTTACCAGCCTCAAAAATTGCAGCCCAAATAAATGCTTGACAGAGTTCAAGTAACAGACACATCTCAACATCAACTGTTCAGAGGAGACTGCATGAAACAGGCCTTCATGGTCAAATATCTGCAAAGAAACCGCTACTAAAGGACACCAATAAGAAGAAGAGACTTGCTTGGGCCAAGAAACCCGAGCAACGGACATTAGACCGGTGGAAATCTGTCCTTTGGTCTGATGAGTCCAAATTTGAGATTTTTGGTTCCAACCGCCGTGTCTTTGCGAAACGGCAGAGTAGGTGAATGGATGATCTCTGGATGTGTGGTTCCCACTGTGAAGCTTGGAGGACGAGGTGTTATGGTGTGGGGGTGCTTTGCTGGTGACAATCAGTGATTTATTTATAATTCAAGGCACATGTAACCAGCATGGCTTCCACAGCATTCTGCAGCGATACACCATCCCATCTGGTTTTCAACAGGACAATGACCCAACACACCTCCAGGCTGTGTAAGGGCTATTTGACCAAGAAGGAGAGTGATGGAGTGTTGCATCAGATGACCTGATCTTCACAATCACCCAACTTCAACCCAATTGAGATGGTTTGGGATGAGTTGGACCACAGAGTGACGGAAAAGAAGCCAAAAAGTGCTCAGCATATGTGGGAACTCCTTCAAGACTGTTGGAAAAGCATTCCAGGTGAAGCTGGTTGAGAGAATTCCAAGAGTGTGCAAAGCTGTCATCAAGGCAAAGGGTAGCTCCTTTGAAGAATCTAAAATCTAAAATATATATGTATTGATTTGTTTAACACTTTTTTGGTTACTACATGATTCCATATGTGTTTTTTAATAGTTTTGATGTCTTCACTATTATCATACATTGTAGAAAATAGTAAAATAAAGGAAAAAAACATTTTAATGAGTAGTTGTGTCCAAACTTTTGACTGGTACTGTATATAAATGAGATATTTCATTTTCAATCAATTATTTCATTTTCAATCAATTAAAAAACTATATATATATATTCTTCAAAACATGTTTTCACTTTGCCGTTATGGATTACTGTGTGTAAATGGGTGAGAATTAAAATCTATTTAATACATTTTAAATTCAGGCTGTAACACAGAAAAATATGGAATAAGTCAAGGGGTATGTGTCACGTCCTGGTCTTAGTATTTTGTGTTTTCTTTATTAGTTTGGTCAGGCCAGGGTGTGACATGGGTATTTATGTGGTGTGTTTTGTCTAGGGTTTTTTTGTAGGTTATGGGATTGTGGTTAGTGAAGTAGTCTAGGGAAGTCTATGGTTGCCTAGAGTGGTTCTCAATCAGAGGCAGGTGTTTATCATTGTCTCTGATTGGGAACCATATTTAGGCAGCCATATTCTTTGAGTATTTCGTGGGTGATTGTTCCTGTCTCTGGGTTTGTTGCACCAGAATGGGCTGTTTTGGTTTTTCACGTTTTTGTATACTGTTTGTATTTTCATCTTTCATTAAAGATGTTTATGAATAACCACGCTGCATTTTGGTCCTCTTCTCTTTCACCAGAAAACTGTAACAGTATGAATTTTCTCTGGAGGCAATGTATTTGTCTAGAGTTCAGCTCTCCAATTCTCCCTAATGAGCCTAGTTTGTTCTGGGCTTAAAATTCAGTCTACAGAGACTAGCTAAGTGTTTTCGACTATATAAAAAATAATAATAATAATGGACGTTTTCGTACACTCAGTGTACAAAACATTAAGGACACCTGCTTTTCCATGACATGGACTGACCAGGTGAAAGCTATGATCCCTTATTGATGTCAATGGTTGAATATACTTCAATTAGTGTAGATGAAGGGAAGCAGACCAATTTAAATGAGGATTTTTAAGCCTTGAGACAATTGAGACATGGATTGTGTATGTGTGTCATTCAGAGGCTGAATGGGCAAGACAACATATTTCAGTGCTTTAGAGCGGGGTATGGTAGTAGGTGACAGGAGCACCGGTTTATGTCAAGAACTGCAATTCTTCTGGATTTTTCACGCTCAACAGTTTCCCGTGTGTATCAAGTATGGTCCACCACCCAAAGGACATCCAGTGAACTTGACACAACTGTGGGAAGCCTTGGAGTCATCATGGGCCAGCATTCCTATGGAATGCTTTCGACACCTTGTAAAGTCCATGAACCAATACATTAACCTCTATGGGATCGGTTAAACTAACGTGTGCTAATGTGATCTGATATGGGCAAAAAGCTTAAATTCTTGTTAATCTAACTGCACTGTCCAATTTACAGTAGCTATTACAGTGAAAGAATGCCATGCTATTGTTTGAGAATAGTGCACAGTTATGAACTTGAAAATGTATCAATAAACCAATTAGGCACATTTGGGCAGACTTGATACAACATTTTGAACAGTAATGCAGTGGTTCATTGGATCAGTCTAAAACTTTGCACATACACTGCTGCCATCTAGTGGACAAAATCTAAATTGCGCCTAAACTGTAATAATACGGTGTGGCCTTTCTCTTGCATTTCAAAGATGGTGGAACAAAAATACAAAAAACAGATGTTTTTTCTTTGTATTATCTTTTAACAGATCTATTGTGTTATATTCTCCTACATTAATTTCAAATTTCCACAAATATCAAAGTGTTTCCTTTCAAATGGTATCAAGAATATGCATTTCCTTGCTTCAGGTCATGAGCTACAGGCAGATAGATTTGGGCATGTCATTTTAGGTGAAAGTTGAAAAAAAAGGGTCCTAACACCAGATACAAAACTACTCTAATATGGCGTTGGGGGTTGACATACGGTATAACAGGATAAATTCTGAAAAAGTAAATTAAGATTATGATTGGAGAAACAAAACAAAGCAATGGTTTGACTATTGTGCATTTGACAGTTCAACGTGGCAGGAAGTGGCCAGAGGAAAGAACAGAGGATATGTGACCTTTTAGGATGGGTTATTTGACTTTGGATCAACAAGACAGTAGCATGAGGCATGAGTTAACCTTAAATCATAGCAGCGTCAGTACAAACATCAGTACAGACCTAAGTTATATACACTTTCTCAAACACACACACAGTCTTCCCACTCAGCAAGGGGAAAGAAACAGCTCATTGAATCTTCTGATTGAACTCATTTGTCATAACACCTTTGAGATGTGAGGACAGCAGCTCTATGTGAAACAGGGCGATATTATTGATGCTTGACATTTACTATAATTTCCTATAAATATTTAATTTGCAGATTAAAAGGAATTTAAAGCCATCTGTTAAAGGGCAGCAACAAAAACAATCTAATAATATACAGTAGAAAGGTCTCATGTGTTTCAGTAGGCATTGATGGAAACAAGCGTGAAATATCAAATTGAATATGATTGCCTCTGTTGTTGTTTTAGAGGAACTATATTTTTATCTGACATATACACATTAGAAAGTGTTGACTGTGATTTATGATGGGATGGCCTCAGGCAAAGTTGAGATTCATCTTTGTCATTCCTGTTGTGCTTACAATGTCAGCAGCAATGTCAAGCAAATGCTACGCCTCTCCTCTAAAACCAACTATAGGGAAGTGGGTTGGGTAGGTGTGTAAATGTTTCAGTACTTCGGGGGAGGGGAGAGTGCATGTGCATGCAGATGACACTTTCATGTGTAGACCCTCTGACCCTAGTTGTAACAACGTTTGAGGGCAGTGCATTAGACATGGTTAAATGCATACACATGTACAGGTCACGTTGTGTCAGTTATAAATACTCTAGCTGTCCTGGAGGGTGGTTACACACACGACAGACAAAGACAGACAGACAGACATACAGAGGCACAAGCACACACACACACACACACACACACACATAGAGACACAAGCAGACACACACACAAGCAGACACAGACACAGAGAGAGACACAAACAGACACACACACTCACACACACACACAGAGAGAGACAAAAGCAGACACACACACACATAGAAAGATACACGAGCAGACACACACACACACACACAAGCAGACACACACACACAGAGAAACTCAAGCAGACACAAACACAAGCAGACACACACACAGAGAGACAGAAGCAGACATAGACAGAAACACAAACAGACACAGACAGACACAAGCAGACACACAGAGACACAGGCAGACATACACAGAGACACAAGCAGACACACACACAGAGACACAAGCAGACACACACACAAGCACACACACACACACACACACACACACACAGAGAGACACAAGCAGACACATACACACACACAGACACAAGCGGACATTTAAAAATCCTCTGAAACACTGCCCTCTACATTTACATAATCTAATGTAAATCCATTATAAATTACACACTCACACAAACCCTCTCACACACACTAACACATGTAAACAGATCTTCCTCTACACAGACATACTCTACAGTCATGGCCAAAAGCTTTGAGAATGACACAAATATACATTTTCACAAAGTCTGCTGCCTCAGTTTGTATGATGGCAATTTGCATATACTCCAGAATATTATGAAGAGTGATCAAGTCCCTCTTTGCCAATAAAAACATTTCCACTGCATTTCAGCCCTGCCACAAAAGGACCAGCTGACATCATGTCAGTGATTCTCTCGTTGACACAGGTGTGAGTGTTGACGAGGACAAGGCTGGAGATCACTCTGTCATGCTGATTGAGTTCGAATAACAGACTGGAAACTTCAAAAGGAGGGTGGTGCTTGGAATCATTGTTCTTCCTCTGTCAATCATGGTTAACTGCAAGGAAACACGTGCCGTCATCATTGCTTTGCACAAAAAGGGCTTCACAGGCAAGGATATCGCTGCCAGCAAGATTGCACCTAAATCAACCATTTATCGGATCATCAAGAACTTCAAGGAGAACGGTTCAATTGTTGTGAAGAAGGCTTCAGGGCGCCCAAGAAAGTCCAGGAAGCGCCAAGACCGTCTCCTAAAGTTGATTCAGCTGCGGGATCGGGGCACCACCAGTACAGAGCTTGCTCAGAAATGGCAGCAGGCAGGTGTGAGTGCATCTGCACGCAGAGTGAGGCAAAGATTTTTGGAGGATGGCCTGGCGTCAAGAAGGGCAGCAAAGAAGCCACTTCTCTCCAAGAAAAACATCAGGGACAGACTGATATTCTGCAAAAGGTGCAGGGATTGGACTGCTGAGGACTGGGGTAAAGTCATTTTCTCTGATCCCCTTTTCGATTGTTTGGGGCATTCGGGAAAAAAAATTGTCTGGAGAAGACATGGTGAGCTCTACCATCAGTCCTGTGTCATGCCAACAGTAAAGCATCCTGGGACCATTCATGTGTGGGGTTGCTTCTCAGCCAAGGGAGTGGGCTCACTAACAATTTTGCCTAAGAACACAGCCATGAATAAAGAATGGTACCAACACATCCTCCAAGAGCAACTTCTCCCAACCATCCAGGAACAGTTTGGTGACAAACAATGCCTTTTCCAGCATGATGGAGCACCTTGCCATAACGCAAAAGTGACAACTAAGTGGCCCGGGGAACAAAACTTCGATATCTTGGGTCCATGGCCAGGAAACTCTCCAGACCTTAATCCCATTGAGAACTTGTGGGCAATCTTCAAGAGGCGGGTGGACAAACAAAAACCAACAAATTCTGACAAACTCCAAGCATTGATTATGCAAGAATGGGCTGCCGTCAGTCAGGATGTGGCCCAGAAGTTAATTGACAGCATGCCAGGGCAGATTGCAGAGGTCTAGAAAAAGAAGGGTCAACACTGCAAATATTGACTCTTTGCATCAACTTCATGTAATTGTCAATACAAGCCTTTGACACTTATGAAATGCTTGTAATTATACGTCAGTATTCCATAGTAACATCTGACAAGAATATCTAAAGACACTGAAGCAGCAAACTTTGTGGAAATTAATATTTGTGTCATTCTCAAAACTTTTGGCCACGACTGTACTCCCACTCAGCCCAGTCCAAGCTCTTCTCTGTCCTGGCACCCCAATGGTGGAACCAGCTTCCCCCTGAGTCCCTGTCCTTTCTATGCCTGTGATATGTGGTTGTCCCTCCTAGCTATCTTAAGAGGAATGCACTAACGTAAGTCACTCTGGATAAGAGCGTCTGCAAAATGACTCAATTGTAAACGTACACCCAACACTCCAAAACCATGAAGGGCAGTCCATTCTCCCTTATTCATCCAATACATAAGGTTATGTAAGAGTGTGGGATCTCATATGATCTGCATTACCTATCTCTACTATCTAACCCATTGTCTAACTGTCTAACCCTTTGTATAATTGTCTAACTGTCTAACCCATTGTCTAACCCATTGTCCAACTGTCTAACCCATTGTCTAACTAATTGTATAACTGTCTAACCCATTGTCTAATTGTCTAACTGTCTAACCAGTTGTCTAACTGTCTAACCCATCGTCTAACCCATTGTCTAATTGTCTAACTGTCTAACCCATTGTCTAACTGTCTAACCCGTTGTCTAAACATTGTCTAATTGTCTAACTGTCTAACCAGTTGTCTAACTGTTAGACTTTTTTTTATTTATTTTTTTACTTTTTAACCCATCCTCTAACCAATTGTCTAATTGTCTAACTGTCTAACCTATTGTCTAACCCATTGTCTAATTGTCTAACTGCCTAACCAGTTGTTTAACTGTTAGACTTTTTTTTATTTTTTTATTTTTTTTATTACTTTTTAACCCATCCTCTAACCCATTGTCTAATTGTCTAACTGTCTAACCTATTGTCTAACCCATCGTCTAACCCATTGTCTAATTGTCTAACTGTCTAACCTATTGTCTAACCCATTGTCTAATTGTCTAACTGTCTAACCTATTGTCTAACCCATCGTCTAACCTATTGTCTAATTGTCCAACTGTCTAACCCATTGTCTAACCCATCGTCTAACCCATTGTCTAATTGTCTAACCCATTGTCTAACCCATTGTCTAACTGTCTAACCCATCATCTAACCCGGTCTAATTGTCTAACTGTCTAACCCATTGTCTAACTGTCTAACCCATCGTCTAACCCATTGGCGAACTCTCTAACCCATCGTCTAACCCATTGTCTAATTGTCTAACTGTCTAACCCATCATCTAACCCGGTCTAATTGTCGAACTGTCTAACCCATCGTCTAACCCATTGTCTAACTGTCTAACCCATCATCTAACCCGGTCTAATTGTCTAACTGTCTAACCCATCGTCTAACCCATTGTCGAACTGTCTAACCCATCGTCTAACCCACATATGTCAGAGTCAAGGCCCGCGGGCCACATCCGGCCCGCAAGAAGGTTTTTTACGGCCCCTGGGATGATCTTGATTTATTATTAGAACCGGCCCGCAGCAAGCCGGCAGCCCGCAGATCTTTTACACGCACCAATACTACATTTCCCACAATGCAAAGGTGACGCACCGAGCAGTAGGCTGCTTCATTTCAATATTTATTGGCACAGCAGTCGTCAGCATCACAGTAAAATTAACTTTCAGATACCCATCAAAAATGGCAAAACGGAAGGTGGATACTGAGAACCGGGGGTTTCAAACAAGGTGGGAGTCGGAGTATATGTTCACGAAGGTAGCTGGAAAACCTGTGTGTCTTCTGTGTGGAGAAAGTGTGGCGGTACTGAAAGAGTATAATCTGAGACGACATTATGAAACGAAACACGCGGACAAAAACAAGAATATGGACATGGAACAAAGGCTACAAAAGGCAGAGGAATTAAAACGAGGCCTCAAATCTCGACAGGCTCTGTTCAAAAAAGCCAAATCACAAGGCCAGGCTGCTGTCAAGGCCAGTTTTATTTTGGCAGAAGAGATCGCTAAATCAGCCCGGCCATTTACGGAGGGGGATTTCATCAAAAACTGCATGATTAAAGTTTGTGACGAAGTTTGCCCAGAAAAAAGGCAACTCTTTTTAAATGTGAGTCTGAGCAGAAACACCATTGCCGAGAGAGTAGACCAGTTGTCCATCAATCTAAAAGAGCAGCTTGTGAAAAAGGGAAAAGATTTTATTGCATATTCCTTGGCTGTGGATGAGAGCACCGACATTTCTGACATTGCCCAGTTGTCAATTTTCATCCGCGGAGTGGACTCCAACCTAAGCGTGACAGAGGAGTTTTTGGCTTTACGTCCTATGCATGGCACAACTACGGGGCATGATTTGTATGAAGAGGTGTCAAGATGTGTAAATGAGATGGAGCTGCCTTGGGAAAAACTCGTGGGTTTGACAACCGACGGAGCACCTGCGATGTGTGGACACAGGAGCGGACTGGTGGCGAAGATACGGGAAAAGATGCAAGAGGAAAACGCGACAGGTGAGCTGACAGCTTATCATTGTATCATACACCAGGAAGCGTTGTGCGGTAAAGCCTTGAAAATGGAGCATGTAATGAGCATCATCACGCGCACAGTTAACTTTATCAGAGCCAAAGGTTTGAATCACCGCCAGTTCAAGGCATTTCTGACGGAGTTAGAAACGGAGCATGGTGATTTGCCTTATCACACAGAGGTGCGATGGCTAAGCCAGGGAAAGGTGCTTCAAAGATGTTTCGAGCTTCGTGAGGAGATTTGTCTGTTCTTGGACAGCAAAGGGAAAGACACAACACAACTCCGAGACGAAATGTTTCTGTGTGAAATGGCTTTTCTGTGTGACATTACGAGTCATCTGAATGCAATAAACTTGCAGCTGCAGGGTCGGGATCGTGTCATCTCTGATATGTACAGTACAGTGAAGGCATTTAAAACCAAACTGACTCTGTGGGAGACGCAGATGCGGAAAGAAAATTTGAGCCACTTTCCCAGCTGCCAGACCATGAAAGAGAAGCTCTCTACCAGTGCGTTCCCGAGCACACAGTTGGCTGATAAAATAGGTATGCTTGCCGCTGACTTTCGACGCCGATTTGCTGACTTTGAAGCACAAAAAAGCAGGTTGGAACTGCTCGGTAACCCATTTGCTGTTGACGTGGAAAGCTCACCACCAAACCTCCAAATGGAGTTGATTGACCTCCAATGCAATGATGCACTGAGGGCAAAATATGCGGCAGTGGGTGCTGCGGAGTTCGCCCGTTTCCTCCCCGGCACAATGCCCCAGCTGCGCATCCAGGCTGCTCAAACGTTGTCTATGTTTGGCAGCACATACCTGTGTGAACAACTGTTTTCTTTGATGAACCTGAACAAAACATCACACAGAAGTCGACTTACTGCTGAACACCTCCACTCAATTCTGAGGATTTCTTCAGCTCAGAGCCTTACCCCGAACATTGATGAACTTGTGGAAAAGATGGGACACCACCAAGTATCACCCTCAACCTCAAACAAGTGAACATTACTGTGCAATCACATATTTAGAGTTTTTACTCAGTTCAAGTTTAAAAGTTAAAATGTAATATTTGTTTTCACTGCATGTTACTTCTCCTTAAACAAAGTGTTGTTTTTGATTAATAGATTTTTGCACTTTATTTTTTTGTATTTCAATCCAATTATATTTTAAAAATATTTCAGTTGAGTGGATGATAGAAAATTGCTATTATTGTTTTTTCTTTGAAGTAAATTTAGCCCACTTTTGCTAAAATAGAAAATATAGTCTACTGATGGTGCCTTGAATACCGGTTTCTTTCATTTAATGTTCATGTTATGGGGATATTTATATAAAGGAAATTTGTCTTTTGTGTCTGTTGAAAATTAAAGATTACTGACAGAGCCATAAGAAAATATTGCTTTATTTATCTGATCATATTGTAATATATTTGTTAGGTTTTCAGTAGGTTCAATTAGGTTCACTAGACTATATGCGTCATTTAAAAATTTTTCAATGAACATTCGAACAGTCCGGCCCTCGTCTTGTAGCTGATTTTTTTATTTGGCCCTCCGTCCATTTGACTTTGACACCCCTGGTCTAACCCATTGTCGAACTGTCTAACCCATTGTCGAACTGTCTAACCCATTGCCCAACTGTCTAACCCATTGCCCAACTGTCTAACCATTTGTCTAACTATCTAACCCATTGGCTAACTGTCTAACCCATTTTCTAACTGTCTAACCCACTTCTGTATTAGAATGACCAAAAAGGTGTTGTGGTGGATCTCTCTCACTCCCCGAGAAGTTCTTAAATTAGCCTTTCAAATGCAAGGCCGTATCCCAGTCAATTATGCTAACTGTCTGGCCCATGTTGATGTGCACTCCTTTTGGAAGGGAATGGAAGAGCAGTGGTCTTGCACGCCGTGCGTCACACTCAGAGCAGAGCATGCTAGGTTGAGAGGGAGGCTGTGCAACACTATGTCTGTAGTCCAATTAGAGAGCAGCAGAGACCCAATCTCAGTCCTACTGATGTTATGAGCCTATTGTGGGACTCTAATAGCGAGGCTTGCTAGTATGACTCTACACGGGCTAGAAACCTTGCATCTGCAGTGTATTTGGTCTTAGATTTGCATCAAAGTTTGAAACCTTTTTGTTACTCACATAGCTGCTCTCAGGTAGCCTAATTCTTCATTTGAATAATCCTATTAGTAGTATTCATTGCCAGAGACACACACATAACAGCAGTGTCAGAGATCATGCTGGCTCTCTCAGATGACCCTGGCTCACCTCACTGTAAGCAAAGCATTCACGGAGGCCATTTAAAAAAATAAATAAAATCCCCTTTTTCTCCCCAATTTCGTAGTATCCAATTGTTAGTATTTACTATCTTGTCTCATTGCTACAACTCCCGTACGGGCTCGGGAGAGACGAAGGTCGAAAGCCATGCGTTCTCCGAAACACAACCTAACCAAGAGGCACTGCTTCTTACACAGCGCGCATCCAACCCGGAAGCCAGCAGCACCAGTGTGTCGGAGGAAACACCATGTACCTGGCGACCTGGTTAGCATGCACTGCACCTGGCCTGCCACAGGAGTCGGTAGTGTGCGATGAGACAAGGATATATCCCTACTGTCCAAACCCTCCCTAACCCGGACGACGCTAGGCCAATTGTGCGTCGTCCCACGGACCTCCCGGTCTCTGCCGGCTGCGACAGAGCCTGGGCTTGAACCCAGAGTCTCTGGTGGCACAGCTAGCGCTGCGATGCAGTGCCCTAGACCACGGCGCCACCCGGGAGGCCCCTACGGAGGCCATTTTAACGTGGGTGGCTGTCCCTTTACAAACCTGATGTAGCCTATCATTTAGTCATTTAGTCATGAAATTCTAAATCACAGCTGAAATGTCTGAACCCTTTCCTCTGATGTCTGCCGGAGCTCTTCAGGGTGACAGACTGGGGACATTCATTGCGGTTAAGTTCAAAGCGCTGTGGGAGTGACAAACTGGGGTCAGAAACCATGTTTTCCTTCCTCTCTTTCACTCTTCACTCTTTCACTCTATCTCTGTACATTTCCCTCTCTCTGTGTGTTCACTAGTCTGACTGGGCATGGCAAAAAAGTGTTTTAATTGTGTGACCTTATTTTAAGGCATGAGACAAACTAAATGAACACAACCCTTATCTGAAATTGCAGCCATAAGTGACGCCAATCATGCATCGCTCCCTCTATCTCTCTGCTTTTATTTAACAGCACGATTAACATCAAGAGCCTCCATTCAGCCAGCTCTTTTGTCATCTCCCATATTCTCCCAGAAAATTGACTTTTAGTCTTCTGATAACACACTTCAGTTCTCTTCCTTATATAACAAACAGAGAGCCAGGCTTATGTCAATTGGATCCCAATTTCCATATTGCTTGTTGTGTGGACATAGGCTGTTGTCTTTGTTGGTTCTGTTGCCTAGAAGGCACTGTGTGGCTAGAGCAAGTTAGTGGTTCTATTCTATTGTATTGTATTCTATTTTATTATATTATGTCAGGCTAACAGCTGTGTTGTGTGAACAGTGCAGATTGGCAGATGCAACAGGGCTGTTACCCATCCTGCCCCTGGGGCTTTGCATTCAGATGGGTCGTGGACTGTTCTCTCTGCTTCCGAACGGCAAGCGGTACAGTCTGACACCAACAGGCTCCTGAACAGCTTCTATCCCCAAGCCATAAGACTGCTGAATAGATAACTAAATAGCTACACGGACTAGTTGAGTTGACAATTTTATACATGTTTTACACTGTCTCTATGCACATTCACAGGGCCCTACACACTCATGCCCCCTGATACTCTAACACACACAACCACACACTTCATAATTTGCTCACACACACACATACATTTATACTGAAGCTACACACCCACACGCCCACTAACATACAATCTTCACATACGCTGCTGCTACTCTGTTTATCAAATATGCCTAGTAACCCCTATACATACAGTGCATTCGAAAAGTATTTAGACCCCTTGACTTTTTCAACATTGTTATGTTACAGCCTTATTCTAAAATAGATTAAATCTTTTTTTTCCCTCATCAATCTACACACAATACCCCATAATGACACAGCAAAAACAGGTTTTTAGAAATGATGGCAAATGTCAATTTTTTTTTTTAATGAAATATCATATTTACTTAAATATTAAGACTCTTTACTCAGTACTTTGTTGAAGCACCTTTGGTAGCGATTACAGCCTTGAGTCTTCTTGGGTATGATGCTACAAGCTTGGCACACCTGTATTTGGAGAGATTCTCCCATTCTTCTCTGCAGATCCTCTCAAGCTCTGTCATGTTGGATGGAGAGCGTCGTTGCACAGGTATTTTCAGGTCTCTCCAGAGATGTTCGATCGGATTCAAGTCCGAGCTCTGGCTGGGCCATTCAAGGACATTCAGAGACCACTCCTGCATTGTTTTTGCTATGTGCTTAGGGTCGTTGTCCTGTTGGAAGGTGAACCTTCACCCCAGTCTGAGGTCTTGAGCACTCTGGATCAGGTTTCCATCAAGGATCTCTCTGTTCTTTGCTCTGTTCATCTTTCCCTCGATCCTGACTAGTCTCCCAGTCCCTGCTGCTGAAAAACATCCCCACATCATGATGCTGCCACCACCATGCTTCACCGTAGGGATGGTGCCAGGTTTCCTCAAGACTTGACGCTTGGCATTCAGACCAAAGTGTTCTATCTCGGTTTCATCAGACCAGATACATTTCATTTTTGTTTTTCATGGTCCGAGAGTGCTTTAGGTGCCTTTTGGCAAACTTCAAGCAAGCTGTCATGTGCCTTTTTACTGAGGAGTGGATTCCGTCTGGCCACTCTACCATAAAGGCCTGATTGGTGGAGTGCTGCAGAGATGGTTGTCCTTATGGAAGGTTTTCCCATCTCCACAGAGGAACTCTGGAGCTCTGTCAGAGTGACCATTGGGTTCTTGGTCACCTCCCTGACCAAGGCCCTTCTCAGCTGATTGTTCAGTTTGGCCAGGCGGCCAGCTCTAGGAAGATTCTTGATAGTTCCGAACTTCTTCCATTTAAGAATGATGGTTACTGTATTCTTGGGGATCCTCAATGCTGCTGAAAGTTTTTGGTACCCTTCCCCAGATCTGTGCCTCGACAAAATTCTGTCTTGGACTTAAAACTTAAAACTTGAAGCTAGGCCAAATTGATCAGTTGCATGGTACACTGACCAACATTACACCGCTGTAGGGAGCATGCCCAACACATCTGCTCCACTTCCTCCTTTAGCTTCACTGGACAAATATACTGTAGCCTTCCTGGGTGTAATTGGACAACAAGGTCTGAACCATTCTGGTCAGTAATTGGAGTATCGCTGGTTCAAGCCCCACTCCTGTTCTTGTTCCTAGATCGCTTTGTTATCACTGGGATGCTCTCAGAGAATGGCCTGAAGATATGATTTTAAAAACCAAATGTATCATATAAGCATTAGTTGTAACCTGTCATGTCAACCTGAATGTGTGATAAAAAATACTTTCTATTAATTTCTTATACAACTAATGATGTGTAAGAGATTGCAAAGGAGATGGATGAAAGATAAGCGTTAATGAGTGAGAGAGAGGGTGAGAGAGAAAGGGAGAGCGAGAGATAAAGGGATTGAGAATGAGAGAAAAAAGAACAGGACATGGATGAGAGTGGTATTGTGGGAGAGAAAAGTGGGTGAGATTAAGAAAGATAAGGAGAGGAAGGCTACAATAGACATAGATGTAAATGAATTGGATTTTCCCAGTCCCATGTCCATGTTTCTGGTTAGGACAAACAGAGTTTAGTTGACCTACATTGACCCAGATGCCAACAGCACAGGAGAGAATCAGCACTGATGTGGGATGCACACATGCACACACACATGCACACACACACAACAGACACCCACAGGCTTTGATATGAAGAGTCACACACTGTTTCACACACGGTGCACACACACCTCTACCTATCTCTACCTTGCACATTCTTCCACTGCAAATCTACCATTCCAATGTTTTCCTTGCTATATTGTATTTGCTTTGCCACCATGGCCTTTTTTTGCCTTTACCTCCCTTATCTCACCTCATTTGCTCACATTGTATATAGACTTATATTTGACTGTATGTTTGTTTTACTCCATGTGTAACTCTGAGTTGTTGTATGTGTCGAACTGCTTTGATTTATCTTGGCCAGGTCGCAATTGTAAATGAGAACTTGTTTACCTTGCCTACCTGGTTAAATAAAGGTGAAATAAAATAAAATAAATAAATAAAATATGTTCTCATGTTCTGAGCAAGGAACTTAAACGTTAGCTTTCTTACATAGCACATATTGCACTTTTACTTTCTTCTCCAAAACTTTGGTTTTGCATTATTTAAACCAAATTGAACATGTTTCATTATTTATTTGAGGCTAAATTGATTTTATTGATATATTATATTAAGTTAAAATAAGTGTTCATTCAGTATTTTTCTATTACATTATTACAAATACATTTAAAAAATCGGCCGATTAATCTGTATCTGCTTTTTTGGTCCTCCAATAATTGGTATCGGTATCGGTGTTGAAAAATCATAATCAGCCGAACTCTAGTCTGGTCTGCATTTAATATCTTAACTTATGTTCAACCTTTGTTAAGATCGATTCAGATGTGAATAATAAAGAATAATAAAAATATGTTTTTTTGTAGAAGGCTGTGTGTAGCTCCTACTGTCATGTGGCTATAGAAATTAGCTTTGTGGCCTATCCTTACTCTAACACTGTAGCTTTTAGATTAATTTCAGTCCATCAGCTTCAGAATGAAGGAACGTTTTCCCATCTCACCCCTAGGCATGGGTCTGAGCAGCCTCATGCCATTGTCAGAACACAAATACTTTCTAACCAGCACTAAAAGTCTGAAGTGACAGCTGCCCCAGTTCTTATCAGACAGCCATTATATACAGAATATAAACACACACACACACACACCATTCCTAAAACTAGTTGCAAATTGCATGAGACAATCTGAGTTTAGTCAAGCATGGCAAATGAGCGTGATTACTATTTCATTGGGTCAATCTCAATCTGAGAGGATGACATGCAAATATTAATTACACAAGGCATACCATTACAATGTAATTAAATAATGCATCAAAGGTGTGTGTCTCTCACTCACTCACTCACTCACTCACTCACTCACTCACTCACTCACTCAGAAAAGAGAGTGAGAGAGAGAGACAACCGAAAGACAGAGAGGAGACAATGAACACTAAAACCTGCTAATTAAGCGCTTCTATCTTTCTACATCTCAAACAACAACACTATACTGTACTTCTGAGTGCACAAAGGCAACACTCACCTACTCCAGGCTGCTCAGGGGGCAGGCACTCAAAAGCATAACTCGTTTATAGTCCACCAGCACCAAGGTGAAAGAGCATAGACGGGTGAGAGAGAGGGAACAGTCACTCTTCTCCACAGAAAACAAGAAAATATGTACAGTGTGGAGGAAAGAATGAAAGTAAACAGCAGCGTGTGTGAAGCTCTGCAGTTTCACTCCAGCACACAGTACAAACACAGAGCTGTTTGCAACCCCTCAGAAGCCGACTGCTTGTCCAGCCCCCTCCTCCCTCCCTACCTCCCTCCACACTTCGCTCTCCCTGACTCCCTTAATCCCCATTTCTCCCCACACCCCTCACCCCACCTCCCGACCCAGAATGCCAAGGCCCCTTTAGATAGCCCCAGCTGCGAGCCCGGTACAGTCCGCACACACTCTTACACACACACATATAACACACACACACACACACACTCGACTCAGTGGAGGTCTGCTGGACAGATACAGATACACGATAGACATATATGTGCACTCATCTGAGCTCCCCTGAATATACCATCGTATATTTAAACCCTCATACACTGCATGCAGTACACATGTACTATAGCACACGCAGATGTAGAATGGCTCGATGCTCCACTGACCGGTGGTGTGTTATTGGATTTGTTGGGGATGGGAGCACACTCTCAGGTGCTTGGTCTTCCCCAGCTCCTCCCCCCAGTAGGTAATACCAGCCGCTGACCTCCTACAGCAGCCCACAGAACAACCGCACTGTTAGTCAGGAAGAGAGAGGAAGGGAAGAGAACAGGAATATTTGCATTTGAAGCATTTGAATGCAAGCACACACACACACACTACACACACTGTACAGTGCAGCAACTAGCCTTGGTCTTCCTCCATCCAGTGAGAGTGGAGAATGCAGTGTTCTCTGTACTGGTGTCTTCTCACTGTCCATTATTGAGATGGTTCTAAGCTGCAGTCTGAGCTCTTTCCTACTAAATAGATGTGATTCTGTGGACTGTAACAACAATCGCTGGGAAAAGCATCTTATCTGAGTGGACAAATTTATGCAGGCTGTGGGGCGAGGGGGAGAGACGATGGAGAGAGGGGGAGTGGGGGAGGGGAGACATGTACTGTAACCCCTGACTATTATGATGCCCATTAGACAAACAGAAACCAGAGGGAGGGGAAAGGGAAGAGAGAGAGGAGGGGGATATATATAGAGAGAGAGAGATGGGACGAGGGAAGGGATGAGAGAGATAAGGGGGGATAGATGAAGCAGAATAAAGCCAAGGAGTTGTGGAGGATGACAGTAGAAGGAGGGACCTGAGAGATGAACTGGAGAACTCCCAGTGACTCAATGCTTAATCTCCTCATTAGCAAATTGAGCCAATTAAATATTATTTGGGCTAAATGCTAGAGAGGAAGAAACTATTTGTGTAGACCGAGTTTGAGGTAAATGCCAGGAAAGGCTTACTTTGTATGGGAAATAGGCTAAATATGTGTGTGTGAGTGTGTTTGTGTGTGTGTGTGCATATTCTGTATATAATGTGTGTGTGTTGCGACCATTGTTCTCACAGCTCGCATTACAGGAATAGAATAAATATGCAGGGACCGCAGAGCAAACAAATGATGACTACCTAAATGTCAAAAGTGGTCTTTTTTATATGGGTCTGAATCTTAAAATACATAGAATCCTTTCAGTTATCTGGCATACCTCATGAATAAAACACATTGCACTGACCATTGCATCAGAGGCCTAGGTGTGTTTGAGTAAGCATACGACTCGGTAAGTAGTAAAGTATAGTGGGAACCTGTCTGCTTTAGATATCCATGAGAAACAACAGGAGTCAAATCAATAGTCTAAGAGTTTCCTCCCCTTATCTCGTTTCCATTTGCTTGTCTACTATCATGTATTGTCTGTGCAGATGAAGTAGAGGAGACAAGGAGAGGAAGCCACTATAGACTAATGCAAGACACCCAGTGAGAGCCACAGACCTCCCTGCCTTTGGGAGTTTTTATATACAGTACTGTTTGGGCACAGGGGGGTGGGAGACAGTTGGATAAGTTAAGAGTGAATAATTAAACAGGGAGGTGAAAGAGGAAGAGCTAAGAAAAAACTCTGAGGGAAACCCCAACAGGAGTCTACTTTTAGTTTTAGTAACTCCTCTGGTGGAGACACTGAACTTTAGATCTGACACCTCAACTATGGTGACCACATGTCCCGGATTGTGCGAGACAGTCCCGCATTTTGGCCCTTTGTCCAGTGTCCCGCAATCAAACAATCATGTCCCGCATTTTATCAGCAAATTCAAACACCACTTAATGTATTTAGCAAAAAAGGTAGATTTTATAAAAATAAATATATGATAAGGATGAGGTACTGGTGATGTTAAACACTTCTCCAATCGTTTTTGAGATCTGATATTCTGAGCAGAGCAAGACGAGACATAGGCCAATATCATGTCATAGGCCAATCTTCAACCAGTCTGCACTGGAGTACATTCACCTCTCTCACAGAAGGAAAAACATTGTTATCTGCATTGATTTCTACTTGTGCATTACAGCTTGTTCTCACATGCTGTGTACTTAAAAGTAACAGTTCTTGCTATAGCTATTGAGTTTGTCTCTTTGCCCAACAGTACCCTAACAGCGACTAGGTTTGTCATGGATTAGTCAAATACAAACTGCTTTGAGGTCAGTACTGATCTTTTGTAACACCAGAATAACTGCTTTATGTGAGGGCCGTACTAATATTTTGTAACACCAGAATAACTGCTATATGTGAGGGCCGTACTAATATTTTGTAACACTGGAATAACTGCTATATGTGAGGGCCGTACTGATCTTTTGTAACACCAGAATAACTGCTTTATGTGAGGGCCGTACTGATCTTTTGTAACACCAGAATAACTGCTTTATGTGAGGGCCGTACTAATATTTTGTAACACCAGAATAACTGCTATATGTGAGGGCCGTACTGATCTTTTGTAACACCAGAATAACTGCTTTATGTGAGGGCCGTACTGATCTTTTGTAACACCAGAATAACTGCTTTATGTGAGGGCCGTACTGATCTTTTGTAACACCAGAATAACTGCTTTATGTGAGGGCCGTACTGATCTTTTGTAACACCATAATAACTGCTTTATGTGAGGGCCGTACTGATATTTTGTAACACCAGAATAACTGCTTTATGTGAGGGCTGTACTGATCTTTTGTAACACCAGAATAACTGCTTTATGTGAGGGCTGTACTGATATTTTGTAACACCAGAATAACTGCTTTATGTGAGGGCTGTACTGATCTTTTGTAACACCAGAATAACTGCTTTATGTGAGGGCCGTACTGATCTTTTGTAACACCAGAATAACTGCTATATGTGAGGGCCGTACTAATATTTTGTAACACTGGAATAACTGCTATATGTGAGGGCCGTACTGATCTTTTGTAACACCAGAATAACTGCTTTATGTGAGGGCCGTACTGATCTTTTGTAACACCAGAATAACTGCTTTATGTGAGGGCCGTACTAATATTTTGTAACACCAGAATAACTGCTATATGTGAGGGCCGTACTGATCTTTTGTAACACCAGAATAACTGCTTTATGTGAGGGCTGTACTGATCTTTTGTAACACCAGAATAACTGCTTTATGTGAGGGCCGTACTGATCTTTTGTAACACCAGAATAACTGCTTTATGTGAGGGCCGTACTGATCTTTTGTAACACCAGAATAACTGCTTTATGTGAGGGCCGTACTGATCTTTTGCAACACCAGAAGGACTGCTTTATGTGAGGGCCGTACTGATCTTTTGTAACACCAGAATAACTGCTTTATGTGAGGGCCGTACTGATATTTTGTAACACCAGAAGGACTGCTATATGTGAGGGCCGTACTGATCTTTTGCAACACCAGAAGGACTGCTTTATGTGAGGGCCGTACTGATCTTTTGTAACACCAGAATAACTGCTTTATGTGAGGGCCGTACTGATCTTTTGCAACACCAGAAGGACTGCTTTATGTGAGGGCCGTACTGATCTTTTGTAACACCAGAATAACTGCTTTATGTGAGGGCCGTACTGATATTTTGTAACACCAGAAGGACTGCTACGAGGGCGGAGGAGATGTGTTCAAATCAAAGTGTGTTGGTCGGGTACAAGCGAAACACTGGTGTTTCTAACTCCAACAGTGCAGTAATATCTAGCAATACACACATAATCTAAAAAGTAAAAAGGAAGAAATGAAGACATAACAGAATGAGCAATGTCAGAGTCAGGAATAGAGTAGTTCCTCCTTTATTTTTTTTATTTATTTTATTTTTGTTTTTTGAATTTTACCCCTTTTTCTCCCCAATTTCGTAGTATCCAATTGTTGTAGTAGCTACTATCTTGTCTCATCGCTACAACTCCCGTACGGGCTCGGGAGAGACGAAGGTTGAAAGTCATGCGTCCTCCGATACACAACCAGCCAAGCCGCTGCTTCTTTAACACAGCGCACATCCAACCCGGAAGCCAGCCGCACCAATGCGCCGGAGGAAACACCGTGCACCTGGCCACCTTGGCTAGCGTACACTGCGCCCAGCCCGCCACAGGAGTCGCTGGTGCGCGATGAGACAAGGACACCCCTACCGACCAAGCCCTCCCTAACCCGGGCGACGCTAGGCCAATTGTGCGTCGCCCCACAGACCTCCCGGTCGCGGCCGGTTACGACAGAGCCTGGGCGCGAACCCAGGACTCTGATGGCACAGCTGGCGCTGCAGTACAGCGCCCTTAACCACTGCGCCACCCGGGAGGCCCCAGTAGTTCCTCCTTTAAAAGTTGCGAGCTTACACCGCAGGATTTAGAGGTACCCAGCATCACAGCCTCATTGCTCCAGACCACCACAAGGGGGAGTTAGAGCACTCATTATGCATTTGGGTCCCAAGGTTTTTATATGACCAATCATAATGAATTTGACGTGAACCACCGGTCGGTCCCTGGTGACTTTCTTCAAAGATGGCTGACAAAACATTATGGTGGAAGCAAATTGAAGAAATTATAACGTCATAATGAGTCAAGCAAAAAATGTACAATTGAGAGGAATATGTCAGTAAATGTGCATTTAATTTACGAAAATCACTATTTAGCAAGTTATTTTCAGTCATATCCAATACCAGGTGTATCAAACTCCATTCTTTGAATGATGCTGTGTCTGCATGTATGTATTACAATTCTACACTTCAACAGTGTTTACCACTCCTGCTCCTGGGACATCAATGATTACACATTGTAACTATGCAATAGACTAGAAAAATGATTTAAGAAAAGGCTGATTTGTAATTCATATATACAGATTAAAAAACAGTACATCCTGCCAGCACGCCCACAAGCGAGCCACTCAGGCGGAGAATGACGCGTGGAAGAGAGCGAGGAACGAGATGGGAGTAACAATCCAGGCTATTTGCTCTGAGACCTGCATAATAATGTATTGAAACAAGCAGGGAGCCCGTTTTGAACCCTCAAGTCCAGCACGCTATCGACTGTGCCCAAATGTATTAATTAATATATACAGTACCAGTCAAAAGTTTGGACACACCTACTCATTAAAATGTTTTTTCTTGATTGTTTTTTTCTACATTGTAGAATAATAGTGAAGACATCAAAACAATGAAATAACACATATGGAATCATGTAGTAACCAAAAAAGTGTTAAACAAATCAAAATATATTTTATATTTGAGAGTCTTCAAAGTAGCTTCGCTGTCACCTGGAATGCTTTTCCAACAGACTTGAAGGAGTTCCCACATATGCTGAGCACTTGTTGCCTACTTTTCCTTCACTCTGCGGTCCAACTCATCCCAAACGGGTTGAAGTCGGGTGATTGTGGAGGCAAGGTCATCAGATGCAACACTCCATCACTCTCCTTCTTGGTCAAATAGCCCTTACACAGCGTGGAGGTGTGTTGGGTCATTGTCCCCACTAAGCGCAAACCAGATGGGATGGAACACCCCCACACCATCACACCTCCTCCTCCATGCTCCACGGTGGAACAACACATGCTGAGATCATCCGTTCACCTACTCTGCGTCTCGCAAAGGACTCATCAGACCAAAGGACAGATTTCCACTGGTCTAATTGCTCATGTATTTTGGCCCAAGCCAGTCTCTTCTTCTTATTGGTGTTCTTTAGTAGTGGTTTCTTTGCAGCAATTCGACCATGAAGGCCTGATTCACACAGTCTCCTCTGAACAGTTGATGTTGAGATGTGTCTGTTACTTGAACTCTGTGAAGCATTTATTTGGGCTGCAATTTCTGAGGCTGGTAACTCTAATGAACTTATTCTCTGCAGCAGAGGATACGTTTTTTTTATTTCATCCATTTTAGAATAAGGCTGTAATGTAACAAATTGTGGAAAAAGTCAAGGGGTCTGAATACTTTCCGAAGGCACTATATAATGTGGGTAAAACAGAATGTAAACATTTAGGAATTCCGATGGGCCTTCACGCTTTTTACCTTGAATTAGTCCTTTTGGAAGTTTTTCTTGGTAAGCCCTTCTCAGTATGTAAACATTATTAAAGTGACCAGTGTTCAATGACTCTGTGTACATAGGGCAGCAGTCTCTAAGGTGCAGGGTGGTAGCCGGCTAGTAACGGTGACTAAGGTTCATGGCAGGGTATTGGGCAGAGGCTGGCTAGTGGTGACTGTTAAAACAGTCTAATGGCCTAGAGATAGAGGCTGTTAATCAGTCTCTTGGTCCCAGCTTTGATGCACCTGTACTGTCTCCGCCTTCTAGATGGTAGCGAGGTGAACATGCCCTGGTTCTGGTGGCTGAGGTCCATGATGATCTTCTTGTCACTGTCTGTGTGAAGGGACCATTTCAGGTCCTCATTGATGTGCACACCAAGGACCCTCTCCACTGTGACCCTGTCGATGTGGATGGGGGCATGTCCATGTGGATGGGGGTGTGTCCATGTGGATGTGGGCATGGGCGTGCTCTCTCTGCCGTTTCTTGTAGTCCACAATCAGCTCCTTCGTTTTGTTGACTTTGAGGGGGAGGTTCTTTTCCTAGGAGTACAGGAGGCGGCTGAGCACGCACCACTGTGTGGCCCCCGTGTTGACAATCAGCGTGGAGGAGGTGTTGTTGCGTACCTTCACCACTTGGTGTAAGTCCATCAAGAAGTCCAAGACCCAGTTGCACAGAGACACCAGAAGAACTGCTGTACTGTAAATGTGCTGTAGCCATAGACGAATATGGCTGTACCACTAGACTAGAGGGATTGAGGTAAAGTAGGCTTTCTGAGGGCAGTAGTGATGTGTTGTAACACCCAAGGCCCCATGGTTGTTTCCTGTGGCCACGGCTGCTCACTCACTCTGGACTAAACAGTTATTTCCATGGTCCGAGACACACACACACACTCAGAGAGAGGGAGAAAGATAATTACTGAGTGACCCTTTTATACTAAGGTGGAGTAAGGACTGAAGGGTTACAGTGGTGTGTGGAGGGTTACAGTGGTATGTAGAGGTTTACAGTGGTATGTAGAGGGTTACAGCGGTATGTAGAGGGTTACAGTGGTATGTAGAGGGTTACAGTGGTATGTAGAGGGTTACAGTGGTGTGTAGAAGGTTACAGTGGTGTGTAGAGGGTTACAGTGGTATGTGGAGGGTTACAGTCGTATGTAGAGGGTTACAGTGGTATGTAGAGGGTTACAGTGGTATGTAGAGGGTTACAGTGGTGTGTAGAGGGTTACAGTGGTATGTGAAGGGTTACAGTTGTATGTAGAGGATTACAGTGGTATGTAGAGGGTTACAGTAGTATGTGGAGGGTTACAGTGGTATGTGAAAGGTTACAGTGGTATGTAGAGGATTACAGTGGTATGTGGAGGGTTACAGTGGTATGTGAAGGGTTACAGTGGTATGTTGAAGGTTACAGTGGTATGTGGAAGGTTACAGTGGTATGTAGAGGGTTACAGTGGTATGTGGAGGGTTACAGTGGTATTTAGAGGGTTACGGTGGTATGTGGATGGTTACATTGGTATGTGGAGGGTTACAGTGGTATGTAGAGGGTTACAGTGGTATGTGGAGGGTTACAGTGGTGTGTAGAGGGTTACAGTGGTATGTAGAGGGTTACAGTGGTATGTGGAGGGTTACAGTGGTATGTGAAGGGTTACAGTGGTATGTAGAGGATTACAGTGGTATGTGGAGGGTTACAGTGGTATGTGAAGGGTTACAGTGGTATGTTGAAGGTTACAGTGGTATGTGGAAGGTTACAGTGGTATGTAGAGGGTTACAGTGGTGTGTAGAAGGTTACAGTGGTATGTAGAGGATTACAGTGGTATGTAGAGGGTTACAGTGGTAAGTGGAGGGTTACAGTGGTATTTAGAGGGTTATAGTGGTATGTAGAGGGTTACAGTGGTATGTGAAGGGTTACAGTGGTATGTGGAGGGTTACAGTGGTATGTGGGAGGTTACAGTGGTATGTAGAGGGTTACAGTGGTATGTAGAGGGTTACAGTGGTATGTGAAGGGTTACAGTGGTATGTGGAGGGTTACAGTGGTATGTAGAGGGTTACAGTGGTGTGTAGAAGGTTACAGTGGTATGTAGAGGGTTACAGTGGTATGTGGAGGGTTACAGTGGTATGTGGAGGGTTACAGTGGTATGTGAAGGGTTACAGTGGTATGTGGAAGGTTACAGGGGTTTGTAGAGGGTTACAGTGGTATGTAGAGGGTTACATTGGTATGTGAAGGGTTACAGTGGTATGTAGAGGGTTACAGTGGTATGTGAAGGGTTACAGTGGTATGTGAAGGGTTACAGTGGTATGTAGAGGGTTACAGTGGTTTGTAGAGGGTTACAGTGGTATGTGAAGGGTTACAGTGGTATGTGAAGGGTTACAGTGGTATGTGGAAGGTTACAGTGGTTTGTAGAGGGTTACAGTGGTATGTAGAGGGTTACAGTGGTATGTGGAGGGTTACAGTGGTATGTGAAGGGTTTACAGTGGAGAGTAGAATGTATGAAGAACAACAAACTCACCTTCTGTGGGTCCATGAGGGAACGCATTCCAAAACTCATACACCCCAGCAGCCCACTCCTCCTGCAGACTGACAGACAGAGAGAGAGAGAGAGAGAGAGAGAGAGAGAGAGAGAGAGAGAGAGAGAAATAGATCAATTAAATCCATGGTCAAATTATATGGTTCTCTTCCTCACGGGCAGCAATCTTGTCCATTGGCTAGCAATTGAATTCCTTACCCCTGCTGTGATACACGGGTTTAATCATCAACGCTACTGCACCCCACCCAGACAATTCTAGTTCACACAGATGCCGATGGGGATGATAAAGCACACAACACCCCACTTCGCTCATAGTACCACACCCAGGGGTACTCATACAAACTGTATCCCACCCAGAGCGGTCCACACAGACAATAACATTAACTGTTATCTGATAAGCAACAGGGTCATCATCATTAAATCATCACAACCTCATCATGTTTCCTATAGGGAAAATATGAGCAGTAGGGAGATTCCATGTTGTTGTGTCATATTTTGCAACCTGTTATAAAATGTGCCAGCCACAGTGTTGGAACTGTAGGTGTAGTATTGCAGACAGGTACTGTGCTAAATATGCTGAGGTGTGAGAGTAGTGCTGAACTGGCACTGGTACTGTTGACTTATTTAACAGGCTCTGTGTCTGAGATAATAGGGATTTAAAAACTGTTATCCTTAGAGACACATTGCCTTAAAGACAGAGGGAGAAAATCGGAGTGGTGTGTCGTGCTTCTGGAAGAGTGCAGGTTTTATATCCCGTTTTTAGACACGTACTGTCACTCACACTCTTTATTTGTATTCCTCTTTCTCTCTCTCTCTTACACACACACACACACACGGGCACACATACTATAAAGGTGGAGAAGTGTTTGGCAATCGGTTTGTGCACTGACTAACTAACCAAGCATGTTCTTTTCCAATAGAGTCATTCCATGTACTGTAATTTCAGCAAGCCATGACACCCACCATTACAGATTGTTCTGAAATTGTTTCTGTAGTTAGAAACAGATACAGGTAAGATTAGCATTCCTGCAACATTATTTTGTTGAAATGTCATTTGATCTCTGAGAAATTAAGCTAATTGATTGCACCCAAATTAGCCATTTGGATTTATATGATTCACATAATATTTAATCAATATAGTACATAACATCTGATTTACACCAAACATCTTCCTACAATTGAGTAAGACATGATGTATCCAATAAATGGTCAAAAGCCACCAACGGACCCCCCACACCCCATGCCAATCCCACCCCAACAACCAGTATACAGTATCAGTTCACTATGTCTGACAAGTAGTATGGAGTTGTGGCTTGGAGTATTGCTTCTTCATCCATTTGAATGTATTCCCTGTGAAACTGTTGATTCCCCCCCACCACCAATGCATAGAAATTAGCCTTTGAAGTCACATTTGCTGGTCTATTGTGTCTGTTAAATCGATCACAACAACTCTGGCTAGAAAACCAAAAGCTTTTGCAAATTATGAAAATAAATTCAAGCCAGTCCTCCATGAAAACAATCCAGTTTGTCCTTCTCTTAGCAACCTAATGCTTCAACCCAACTCTACTTGAATTATCCAACAAATCCAACAGCTCTGAGAGGGCTATCCCTATGGTTCAATTCTAATATAAAGACTTTTCCTACAAGCTCAATTTTGATGGAGAAATGTGCTAGTGACTAAAACTATAATAAAATAATGCAATTATTAACCATTGAAGGCAGTCATAAAATTACTAGAAAACGTCTCTATATGTAATGTGATTAGTGACATTTACCATTAAACCCAACCCAATACCATTACCATTACGATTGCAAAACACTATACAGTGTATGTTTGGTCCATTGAAGACCATCAAACTGATGTAGCTTAATGGCTTGCTTGTTCACATGGAATGGTCTAACTAATACAGACCTTTTTTCAAAGATAATAAATCAAGCACAGAGAGGCCATTTCCTAGACACAGATTACGCCTAAAAGAAGGACAAACTGAATTGCTTTCATGGAGGACTGGCTTGAATTGTGAGGATGACCACACAATACATTTTATGATGAGCAAAAGCTATTGGTTTTCTATCCAAAGTCGCAAAGAAAATGTTGTGATCCATTTAATAAACACAATGTGTGTGTGTGTGTGTGTGTGTGTGTGTGTGTCTACTGTGATGTCCTCACATGCTGCATCCATTGCAGCCAGCAGGGTCATCTGTGTGTGTGGCTGACGATCGTACACCTTCCACCTCCATGCTGAAAATAACTCCTCAATTGGGTTAAGGAATGGTGAATAAGGTGGGAGGAATTCTATGAGCATCCTTGGGTGGGTCACAAACCATTGCCTTATGATGTTTGATCGATGGAAACTCACATTATCACAAATGACTACATACTTTGGCAAATCCTCTCTAAACAGACCCCTCTCATCATCAGGGATGAGAGCCCTGTAGAGAGTCTCTAAAATGTTGAGTAGATGCTGGGTGTTGTATGGCCCTATAAGGGGGATATGGGTTAGGACACCATGCTCCGAAATAGCAGCACACATGGTGATATTTCCTCACCGTTGGCCTGGCAAATCCACAGTAGCTCTGTGAGGATGATATTCCGACCCCTCCTTCTGCATTTGGTCAGGTTGAAGCCAGCCTCATCCACGTATACAAGGTTGTGAGAGGGTTCACTTGATTCCAACTCCATTATACGCTATATCCCAGAACACACAGTTGAATTTGTTTTGGTAAGGAAGAGTGACATAAAATGTATGTATATATTGCATGTTCCTTCCACAGCAATGGAAACGTGTGTCGTTTATGCTTACTGTACTATGTATCACTATAAAATGTTGCTGTGAAGTAGTTACATAGATATATGTTTTACCTGTACATACTGGTACCGTAGCTCCTTAACTCTGTCCTCATTCCTTTGGAATGGTACACGGTACAGCTGTTTCATACTCATCTGGTTTCTATGCAGCACCTTGTCGATGGTTGAGATGCTAACCGTATGGATGTTTTCAAAGACATCGTTGTCTTCTATAATGGTCCTTTGTATTTCCCGGAGTCTCATGGCATTGTTTGCTAGGACCATGGTGCAAATAGCCCCCTCCTGTTGAGGTGTGAAAAGGCGTCCTCTGCCACCGGTTTGAGGTAATCTTGCAGTCCTATGTGGGGAAAAATGCAGTGATGCATCGCACACTTTCACATAGACAAAAACTATGCGAACACACATTTTACTGTAAAACATACAGGTGGGTGCATGTAAGGTGCAGTATGTATCTGTATAGAGTATATTTCTGTATGCTGTGAAATACAAGTGGACTACTGTAATATGAAGCATTGTAGGAAGTACAGTGCCTTGCGAAAGTATTCGGCCCCCTTGAACTTTGCGACCTTTTGCCACATTTCAGGCTTCAAACATAAAGATATGAAACTGTATTTTTTTGTGAAGAATCAACAACAAGTGGGACACAATCACGAAGTGGAACAACATTTATTGGATATTTCAAACTTTTTTAACAAATCAAAAACTGAAAAATTGGGCGTGCAAAATTATTCAGCCCCTTTACTTTCAGTGCAGCAAACTCTCTCCAGAAGTTCAGTGAGGATCTCTGAATGATCCAATGTTGACCTAAATGACTAATGATGATAAATACAATCCACCTGTGTGTAATCAAGTCTCCGTATAAATGCACCTGCACTGTGATAGTCTCAGAGGTCCGTTAAAAGCGCAGAGAGCATCATGAAGAACAAGGAACACACCAGGCAGGTCCGAGATACTGTTGTGAAGAAGTTTAAAGCCGGATTTGGATACAACAATATTTCCCAAGCTTTAAACATCCCAAGGAGCACTGTGCAAGCGATAATATTGAAATGGAAGGAGTATCAGACCACTGCAAATCTACTAAGACCTGGCCGTTCCTCTAAACTTTCAGCTCATACAAGGAGAAGACTGATCAGAGATGCAGCCAAGAGGCCCATGATCACTCTGGATGAACTGCAGAGATCTACAGCTGAGGTGGGAGACTCTTTCCATAGGACAACAATCAGTCGTATATTGCACAAATCTGGCCTTTATGGAAGAGTGGCAAGAAGAAAGCCATTTCTTAAAGATATCCATAAAAAGTGTCGTTTAAAGTTTGCCACAAGCCACCTGGGAGACACACCAAACATGTGGAAGAAGGTGCTCTGGTCAGATGAAACCAAAATTGAACTTTTTGGCAACAATGCAAAACGTTATGTTTGGCGTAAAAGCAACACAGCTCATCACCCTGAACACACCATCCCCACTGTCAAACATGGTGGTGGCAGCATCATGGTTTGGGCCTGCTTTTCTTCAGCAGGGACAGGGAAAATGGTTAAAATTGATGGGAAGATGGATGGAGCCAAATACAGGACCATTCTGGAAGAAAACCTGATGGAGTCTGCAAAAGACCTGAGACTGGGACGAAGATTTGTCTTCCAACAAGACAATGATCCAAAACATAAAGCAAAATCTACAATGGAATGGTTCAAAAATAAAAATATCCAGGTGTTAGAATGGCCAAGTCAAAGTCCAGACCTGAATCCAATCGAGAATCTGTGGAAAGAACTGAAAACTGCTGTTCACAAATGCTCTCCATCCAACCTCACTGAGCTCGAGCTGTTTTGCAAGGAGGAATGGGAAAAAATGTCAGTCTCTCGATGTGCAAAACTGATAGAGACATACCCCAAGCGACTTACAGCTGTAATCGCAGCAAAAGGTGGCGCTACAAAGTATTAACTTAAGGGGGCTGAATAATTTTGCACGCCCAATTTTTCAGTTTTTGATTTGTTAAAAAAGTTTGAAATAGTCAATAAATGTCGTTCCACTTCATGATTGTGTCCCACTTGTTGTTGATTCTTCACAAAAAAATACAGTTTTATATCTTTATGTTTGAAGCCTGAAATGTGGCAAAAGGTAGCAAAGTTCAAGGGGGCCGAATACATTCGCAAGGCACTGTATATAGTATACTGCTTATATACAGTAACAGTGCACTGTACATTGGTGGACATACCTGTTCTCTCTTCGAAATGTTTGAACTATTGAGGACACGGTTGATCTCCCAATATTTGGCTGCACCCTTCGACCCGCCTCAGCCATTGTAAGGCCATGACTGACAACGTGGTCTACAATAGTGGCCCTTATGTCATCAGATATGCGCCTATTTCCTCTTCTGCCTCTTCCTCTGTTTTGCCTTCCACCACGCATCCTTGCACCTCTGACACAAGCTGACACTTGTACATTATCAATTGCAATTTGTTCAAAGGAATAAGAAATGGCTTTAATGATGTGCACAAGTGACTAGATGATTTGGAATTTGTACAAGTAGTATCAAGAGTTGCACTTTTGATCTAAGAAATGCACCAAAGCGAATTTTTAAGGTTAGGGTTAAGTTCAGGCATTTACTCCAAATTCTAGAAGTTAGGCGTTAACTCCGAATGGTTAAGGTAAGGGTTAAGGTTTGGGATAGGCTTGAAACAAAAATCTATAAAACAACATTCTCTTGTTGTTTTCAAACTTGCAACCTTTGGAATCAGAGGCAGATGCTTACACCCATCCACAACACCAGCAAAAACAAAACCTACTTGAGGGTAACAGCTCTCACTGTTGCCCCTAGTGGCCAGTTTCCACGTAATCTCCCGACGTCCTCAGACATGGATGGATGTCTAATACTGACTTGTATCCCGGTTGACCTGGCTGCTCTGTTATTCAGTGAACATATTGTACACATGTATGGTGAGAGGTTAGGGCAACGGGAGAAGTAGAATTAAGCCATTTCATATCAGAAGGATCACAGTATAGCTGGGGACACATTACATTGAGGAGATATGTTCTGGAAACCCAGTGAGACTTCAAACCCATCGATCCCGCTTCAAAGCAATGCTGTCACTGTGTGTATGTGCGTATGCGTGTGCATGGGTGCCTGTGTGTTTGTGTTTGTGTGTGTGCGATTGCAAGAAAAGGCGTCTGAAAGGTGAGAGGCGTGTGGGAGACAACCAAGAAACTTAACAGGAGTTGTGGCCTGAAACAAAATGTTTCACCTCGAAAAAATGGTTTGTGTTTCCTATCTGCTGCCCAGTTTAGCGAGGCGGGCAGACAGAGTACTGAATAACTCAAGGCCTAAGTTCTGAGAGCTTAAACAGCTGTGTGTGTGTGTGTGTGCGTGTCCATGTATCTGACAGAGGCAGCACAAACACACACACAGTCTGGCTTCTGACTTGAGCTGGGTTGACATGTTCCCTTTGTGTTTTCCCTTCAGGCTGCTGAGGGGCTTTCCACCACAGCAACACAAGGGAAAACACAGAAACAGAGAGAGAGGAGAGCTAGATGCCAATTCAAAATAGCTGGAAAGAAAGACAGAAACCATTCAGAAACACCACTAAGATACGCATAAAGAAATTCACAATTGTCATACTAAGCCCAATTTGTATTCTATATTCTACGAATGAAATGTATATTAAATAACCTACCATATAAGTTGCACACTATTAAACCCATTGAACATTGTTTAAAGAAGACAACTGTTTATACTGTATGTATGTGGAGGAGGTGACAACATAGAGCCTGCTGATTGGAGGATGATATCCTAGTACGTTTGTGACTAGAGGGAGTACAGCAACGACCAAAAGTGACTTTTCGTAGCAGGTTAGAAGAGCACTTCAGCTAACCCTAACCCTTTTCCTAATCTTAACCTAAGTCTCCTAACCTGCCCCGTTAATTATCCTAACCTGCTGCATACATTTTCCTAACCTGTTATGAAAAATAAGACTATCTGTCGTAGCTGTACGCACTCTAGTCAGAACCTCCTGGTACTCACCATGAACGATAAGGAGTCCATCCTCTGGGATGAATGACAGCTTCAGTTGACCTATGGGCAGAGAGCAGACAAGAAACGATTCCTAATGATTAGGTCAAACATGTACACCCATGTACAACTCTGTTAGCTTCCTCTAGTCTAGTCCAGAACAATATGTGTGCTTAACCACCGGGCCTAATAGAGCATAAATAATAGAGCATAAATATTTGCTTTCAGTCTCTGGATTCCCATTTTCTATCTCCAGGATCTGAGATAAGAATATTTCCTATGTAGTGTGGAAGGAAGGGTGAGGGTAAAGTGGAGAAACATTCCCTTAGAGATCACTTTAAATAACAAATAGGAGATCTGCACTGTCATTAACACAAGTAAGTCAGTGTGGTATTGTGTTCTTGACTTAAGCAGGATAGGTGCTGGGAGCTGGCAGTGCCCTTACACAAAGCAAACAGCGTTGGCAGAGTTGACAAAGAGTCTGGGACTTTGTGTGTTAGCCTATCAACTATGCTGCTATTTACCCTGTGTGCTATTGACTTTGGCACTGTAGCTACAACTAAATCCCCACACCAGTGGAGGGTCCTCACAGGAGGAAGAGGAGGACCAAAACATTTACAAAGTCAACCATGCTGCTTAAATAAAACTACACTAAATATAATCACATCACCAAATAACTGATTAAAACAGACAATTTTTATTCTACAGTAGCCTCAACAGCACTCTGTATGGTAGCACCACGGTGTAGCACGAGGACAGCTAGCTTCTGTCCTCCTCTGGGTGCATTAACTTCAATACAAAACCTAGGAGGCTCATCATTCTCACCGCCTTCCATAAACTTACACAGTAATTATGACAACTTCCAGAGGACGTCCTCCAGCCTATCAGAGCTCTTGCAACATGTTGTCCACCCAATCAAAGGATCAGAGAATTAATCTAGGACTGAAAGCATAAACTACAGCTAGCTAGCAATGCAGTGTATAAAATGTGGTGAGTAGTTGACTAAAAAGAGAGAGAAAGACAATAGATTAACAGTTTTGATCAAATTCATTTCTTCCTAAATTAAGGAGAGGCAAGAGGGAAATAGAGCGAGAGAGAGTGTCATTTTTTTTCACTTTCAGTTTCACTTACTTAGCTAGCAAATGCAGCTAGCTAGTTTAGCCTGCTGAAACGCCCTGCTCGAACAGAGGGATGCTATGTTAGCTAGCTGGCTATGACTTTCCAACACAACACTCAAACTTTTCCAAGTCATGGTTTGTTTTTGATATTACTAATTTATTGCCACCGGTGTAACTGCAGGCCGGTGTAACTGCTTACTGACTGTACTCTGTGAACTCTGTTTACGTGTGATCAGGGGTGTATCCATTCTGCAGATTCTGTTGAAAAACGTTTCTTAAATGGGAGCAAACGGAACAAAATGGGGACAAACATACCTGAATGTGTCCTATATATCAGCTAGATGCAGGCAGTGTGCAAGGCGTTATTGCATGTCACGGTCTGTCACCTCAAATTTGTCTCCCGACCTGTGTGTAACTATGTTGTAAACCTTTATTCATAGGCTAGGTTGTTACAACCGCATGATGGGTATAGGGAAAATGTGAGTAAGATGTAGTAGCCTAAACCTATTGCTGTTACATCAAACTAGGTGAATGGAATATGAATGAGAGTCATCCAATATGCTGTAATAGAAGAAAAAAATGCTCAGGAAAAAACCATGCCAACATTGAAGTTGGCATGGCTTTCTAGTAGACTGTATTTGTCCTGTATTTGTCCTGTAACAGTTTGGAAACACTGGTTTAAGAATGTGGAGGGTCACTAGAAGGGGGGATAGGTGGGTCACAATCCCTAAATCTTTGGGAACTGTGGTCTGGGCTGGTGAGACTCGAGCAAACTAAGGTGAAGCATGGACATGGAAAGGAGGTTTTTAAGAGACAGAAGTACCAGAACAGAGGCAAGGGAGTAAAAGAGTGCAGTGTTTCGGAAAGACAGGGAAGCTCACAGCTAATGCGAGTGGGAGTGTTGCTTTTGGGAAGCAAAGGGCAAAGCCTGAAAGAGAGAGAGTGAATTAATAGAGCATGGCAGATGAGGGAGCACTCAGCGCTCTACACCCGACAAACCCTGCTGCTACTGCTTTACAAAGAGGACACACACATACGCACAAATAGGCAAACACATACACATACACTTCCTTTACCCCCTTTTCCTCCACAATTCTGATCTTGTCTCATCGCTGCAACTCCCCAACAGGCTCAGGAGGCAAAGGTCGAGTCACGCGTCCTCTGAAGTCAGCCACACCAATGTGTCGGAGGGAACACCGTTCAACTGACAACCGAGGTCAGCCTGCAGGCCCCCGGCCCACCACAAGGAGTCACTAGAGTGCGATGAGCCAAGTAAAGCCCCCCTAACCCAGATGATGCTGGGCCAATCACGGCTGGTTGTGACAGCCCGGGAACGAACCCGGGTCTGTAGTAACGCCTCAAGCACTCTGATGCAGTGCCTTAGACCACTACTCCACTGGGGAGTCCCCACACAACAGAGTTTTATAACACCTTGATTAGTCTTATTTACATCAAACCCTTTGTTACCTTTGTGCACCAGCAAATCAAATATAACTTATTGCCTTTCACGCACTTGCTTTATTTTCAAACAGTGCATTCTTTAAACAAATTAGCTTTAAAGATCAACCTCAGTTGGTGGAAGTACTTTGATGCTAGCTACTCCTAATGCTGGAATGAGGAGCTTAGCTAAGGAGCTGCTAAGGAACAGAGTGAGGTATGGACACCATAGAATAAACACCAGCTGACTATACAGTAACAACAGAATGAGATTGAATCAATACTATCAAATAGACCCACTAGACAACCAGGTTATTGTTGAGTACCAAGAACACTTATAAAATAAGACTTAACTGGCTAAATAAAACTGATAAGGTAAATAGTCACCAACCTACCCTATTCCCCCAAAAAAACAAAAAACAATGGGAATTCTAGAACACTACAAGCAGAGCCGGCTGTACAGGGTGGCAAAGCCGGGTATAGACCCCTCAGATAGAATTTGTGCCCCTCCCCTCAGTTTTGTTTCCTCATAAACATAACAAATGGTATATGAATTGCAATCACTGGTTTTGCCAATATAGCATTTTCGGGCCTGCCAGCAGTGTAGAATGGGACAGAGGCTATACCGGGTGTGTGCTCATAATCTGAAGATGGGGAAGGAAGAAGGGATTTTATAATGTAATATTTAGGAGTTAAAATCCTAAAATGCATTCTGTTTGGGCACCTAGCCATCCAATGTCATAAGGTACCACCTTCATTAACTTTTTTAGTTTTTAGGAAGCTCATTGGATCCCACTCAGAGCAGGGTCAAATTGACAAAAAAAATTCTCACAAAAAGGGAAAAAAGTTGTCAGACAGCTACAGCTAATAACAGACCTAGCTAGAAGCTACTAGCATTGTTAAGGTTTGGTAGCGGCGAGCTGAATAATTATAGCTGGTTAATCAGCATGGACATCCGAAAATAGCTGGGCACTGCAAATAGCAAAAAAACTGAAGACCACCATGTTGAGTGTGATGCTGAGTTCGCCGAGCAGCCTGCTGGCCCGACCACCAAGGTGGAGGAGCCAAGCAGCAAATGTAATACCAGCCCATCCCCCACATTGCCTGCTGACCAACAAGATTGAGATGAGCCAGGGGCTAGTACCAACAGCACGAGAGTAACATCACAACAAGCACCTGCACCTCCATTACCCTAGCCACTTGCACCTGACGACCTGTTGGATCTAACCAAAACTGAACCAGCAGAAACAGGGTATATTGGTTCTTACTAAGTGAAATCGCAACCACAGCCAGGAACAACAAAGGGTCCCCACTCAGTGTTATTCAAATATATGACGGGCCTTTGTCAGCAATAGGGAGTTCCATGTTGAGGCATATATCTGTACCTGGGGCAAAGACTTTGTGTTTTTCTATGGCAAAAGTTCAGGATATGACCAGGTTACTTCTGGAGGCTGTGAGTTAGTCACCAGGGGCTGATACTGTCATGGTTCATGTGGGGTCAAATTACATTATGAAGGGCAGCTCAGAGCAGCTGAAGATGGATTTTAAAGAACTGATTGGGTCTCTAATTGACACCAACAATACGCCCCATAACATCTGGCCCTCTGCCCTCCCTAAATCGTGGCGTTGAACGGTTCAGCAGAATTTTAGCTCTCCATAACTGGCTACTATTGCAGCCCCTTGGGTGTAACATTTATTTACAATTTTGATACCTTCTGGGAACAAAGCTCGTATTATAAGGAGGATGGGATCCACTCAAGTAATATGGCTACAGGTTTATCTGCCTCACCTAAAGCCCATTCTGGTGGGAAGCTGCTATATACCACCAAGCGCTAGCAATCAGTATCTGGATAACATCTGTGAAATGCTTGATAATGTATGTGATATCTATAAAGAGGTATACTTTCTGGGTGACTTAAATGTTGACTGGCTTTCATCAGGCTGGCCACTCAAGAGAAAGCTTGAAACTGTAAGTGCCTGCAACCTGGTTCAGGTTATCAATCAACCTACCAGGGTAGTTACAAACAGCACAGGAATGAATTCATCAACATGTATTGATCATATTTTTACTAATGCTGCAGACATTTGTTTTGAGAGCAGTACACAAATCCATTGGATGTAGTGATCACAATTTAGCAGCCATATCTAGGGAAACCAAAGTTCCAAAGGCTGGGCCTAATATTGTGAATAAGAGGTCATACAATACGTTTTGTAGGGATTCCTATGTTGCTGATGTAAATAATATTTGTTGGTCCGTGGTGTGTAATGAGGAGCAACCAGATGCTGCACTTGACACATTTATTCATTTGCTTATTCCAGTTATTAATAAGCACGAACCCATTAAGAAAATGACTTAAAAACTGTTAAATCCCTGTAGATTGATGAGGAATTGAACAGTTGTATGGTTGAGAGGGATGAGGCAAAAGAGATGGCAAAAAGGTCTGGCTGTACAACCGATTGGCAAACATACTGCAAATTGAGAAATCATGTGACGAAACTGAATAAAAAGAAGAAACTACACTATGAAACAAATATAAATGACATAAAGAATGAGAGTAAAAAGCTTTGGAGTACATAAAATCAAATTTGGGGAAAAAAGGCAAACTCCGCTCCATCATTCATTGAATTAGATGGCTCATTTATCACAAAACTAGCTGATATTGCCAACTACTTTAATTATTATTATTTTATTTTTTTATTTTATTTTTTTCATTGGCAAGATTAACAAACTTAGGTATCACATGCCAGCAACAAATGCTGACACTACACATCCAAGTATATCTGACCAATTTCTGAAAGACAAGCTCTCAAGGTCGTCAGGCTGCTGGTTATTAAGCACACCTGTCACCTTCATTACGTGCATCAGCGCCTCATCAGACTCAATCACCTCCCTGATTACCTTCCCTATATATGCCACTCCCTTTGGTTCTTTCCCTAGCGTTATTGTTTCTGTTCCGTTGCTTCATGTCTGTACTGTACTTGTGTTTCTTGTTTTGGTCCTTGTGTTATTTCTTATTAAAAGTCGCTCCCTGAACTTGCTTCCCAACTCCCAGCGTACACGTTACAGAATAATGCATCACCAAAGGGGAGCATCAGGGAATTTTTTATTTTTTTGTGAATGTAGGTGACGTCAAGTCCGGGTGCTACTGGAGCAGCTGGCTCGTCAGGCTTCCATGCCTCAGCCGGCTCATCAGGTTTACAAGACCCGTTTGCCCAGTCAAACGTCCGTTGCGAGTCTACTGAGGTTGCTTCATCTAGCTTGTCAGGCTCCCATGCCTCAGCTGGTTTGTCATGTTCACAAGACTCAGTTGGCTCGGCAGGCTCCCGCGCCTCAGCCGGCTCATCAGGCAGACACCCGCACCTCAGCCGGCTCTACAGGTTCCCGCGCCTCAGCAGAAGTGGCCGGCCCGTTGCTGGTCCTCGGGACCGTCCCTCCAGTCGGCGTCCTGTGGCTAGAGCCGCGCATCAGGGAGGGGGTACTGTAACGTATACTCCCCTTGAGGAGTTAAACCTCATAGAAGAAGAAGAAGAGAAAGTCTTTCCCTTGGCGTTGATTGTTTATGTTCTGTTTCATGTCTGTACACTGCTCGTGTGTCTTGTTTTGTTCCTTGTGTTATTTATTATAAAAAGTCACTCCCTGAACTTAACGTAAGTGTAGAAGAGGGGGTAAAAAATGATCATTTTCTATCAACAATGAAAAGCCCTGACAAGGTCTGACAACCTGGATGGAAAATTACTGAGGACGATATTGCCAAGTCCAGAACTATGGAAGGTGTACAGTATTACATACTGTAGAGCCATGACTAAATGGAACTCTATTCCACATCAAGTAACTCATGCCAGCAGTAAAATTAGATTTAAAACAGATAAAAATACACCTTATGGAACAGCAGGAACTGGGAAGCAACACAAACATAGACACATGCATACACACACACGATAACATACACACTATACACACATGTACACATGGATTTTGTGTTATAGATACGTGGTGATAGAGTAGAGGCCTGAAGGCAAACACTTAATGTGTTGTGAAATCTGTTATGAATGTATTGTAAGGATTTAAAAATGTATAACTCCCTTAATTTTACTGGACCCCAGGAAGAGTAGCTGCTGCCTTGGATAATGGGGATCCATAGTAAATACAAATTAAAATACAAACATTGTGTGCTTTCTTGTGTGCAAAATTACAGTTGTTGTGTATATGGCTGATTTTCAGATTTGTTATGTGTGGGTGTAACGGTTTTCCTCCTCTTCTGAGGAGGAGTATGAAGGATCGGACCAATAAGCAGCGTGGTAAGTGTTCGTCATTTTATTCTATAGCACTGAATGCTAAAATACAAAGTAACAAAAGCACAACCAAAACAGTTCCGTCTGGTAACAAAACAAAGACAGAAAACAACTACCCACAACCCATAGTGGGAAAACAGGCTGCCTAAGTATGGTTCTCAATCAGAGACAACGATAGCCAGCTGCCTCTGATTGGGAACCATACCAGGCCAAACACATATAAATAGAAAACATAGAACACAAAACATAGAATGCCCACCCCAACTCACGCCCTGACCAAACTAAAATACAGACATAAAAAAGGAACTAAGGTCAGGATGTGACAGTGGGCCGCAAATCCTTCTTGTTTTATTTATTTATATTTAATGACGGTTGTTGATGTGTACGGCTACATTTTAGATACATTTGTACAGTAGTAGGACCAATCTACATTGTGTTTTTAGGGCTCTAATGCTCCATTAATTTAAAATGCCCCCTCGGGCATGTCATCCTGGAGCTGGGCCTGTCTACAAGATGCTACTCTCACTGCCATCACCTGGCCATTCAATTAAAAAGCAGAATCTGAAGGATATCACTGGTTGAAACCAGATTAAACAGATACAGGAAATAAAGAGAGAAGGCATTCAAGGCTTAGCCAACTGTATGTGCATACCTTGGGTAGTACTAGGAGTAATGCCATTTCCTGCCCTGGCTGTGTCTGTGGCAGCAGCATGGCGCAACTGGAGCGTTGTTTAATAGCCTGCCATGGTGTTAGGGTGGCGGGAGGTCAGGGGGAAAGACCCAGTGCCTGAGGTAAATCAGTCCAGAGAGGAGCACTGTGCTGGTGACAGTGAGACTTCTAGCAATGGGAATGTATCTGAAACACCTGTTACAGGCATGCCAGTTTCCATAGTGATGACTGAGACTTGGAGAGGGTAGGAGAGAGGATAGGAGACAGGAAGAGACGGGGAGAGACAGAACAGCTCTGGTTCTGTCGTTGTGAGAGACTAAGCGAGATATTGAGAGACGGAGGGGAGTCATTTCACCTCAAAAAGCACAATAAACAGGATTTCGACACCCACCATCTCAGATTGTCCTGAAATCGTTTCTGTTGTTAGAAACAGATAGGATTAGCATTCCTGAAACTTTTTCTTTGCAACTTTGGGTAGAAAACCAATAGCTTTCCCTGATAAAATGTATTGTATGGTCATCCTCACAATTCAAGCAAGTCCTCCATGAAAATAATTATGTTTGTCCGTCTCTTAGGCTTTGTTTGTATCCGGGAAAACGATTCCTCTGAGTGGGGTTGATTCCCTTAAAAAACGGTCTGGATTAGTTAGATCATTCCTGGCGAACCTGCAAACCATTAGGCTACAATTCTAATGGTTTCTTATGGTTTCTAATGGTCTTCAAATTGCAAAAGTCCCAAACACACACTATTGTTGTAATGGTACTGGGTTGAGTTGGGTTTAATGGTAAATGTTACTATCACACTACATATAAATTCTAATAATTGTTTCGAAAAACGTATGACTGCCATGCAATGGTTTGTAATTGCATTACTTTATTAGAGTAGCCACATTTTTGTCACTAAGTTTTGGGCTTGTAAGAAACGTCCCATTTGAGATTGAACCACATGGATAGCCCTCGCAGAGAGCTGCCATTTGTTGGACATATAAGGGGAGTTGGGTTGAAACATTAGGTTGCTAAGACAAGGATCAACTGAGTTACTGGCATGATCACACAATTGACCACACAATTTATTTTCATCATGAGCAAAAGCCATTGATTTTCTACCAAAAATGTGCAAAGAGAATCCATTTAATAAACACAAGAGACCAGAATGGATACAAGGGTGTTGCGGCAGTAGCAGTAACAGCGGCATCCAGTGGGAAAATCATGGTACTTTCAGACTAATTTATGGTAAATCATGCAAGTGACTCAAATGGCACATTTCTCTAAACGGAGGGAGGGGGGAGGGGGGGGGATTGCCAGATTCGCAGGGAATACATTACAAAGGATGAAGAAACAAAACTCCCAAAGCAGCTCCATACTACTTGTCAGACAGAGAACTGATACTGTATGTTGGTTGTTGGGGTGGGATTGGCATGGTGTGTGGGGGGGGGGGGGGGGGGGTGGCTTTTGATCATTTTATTGGATTCCTTATGTCTTCATCTTTGTTACGAAGACTTATGGTCGAAATTGGATATTAGGTACTATATTTATTGAAGAATATATGAATCCTATAAATGAAAATGGCCAATTTGGATGCAATTAATTAACATCTCAGAGATCAAATTAGATTTCAACAGAAGAATGTTTCAGGGATGCTAATCTTATCTGTTTTAAACAGAAACAATTTCAGAACAATCTGAGATGGTGGGTGTCATTGCTTGCTGAAATTACATGGAATGACCTAGGGGGAGACTGAGATAGACTAAAATAAAATAGGGCAGACTAGGAGAGACTGGCAACAATGGGCATCTATCTGTTTGACCTCTCTCTAGCATATCAGCTCCCAGCTCAATTAGGACTGGGAACATTGGTGCCAGTCTCACACAGAGCAGGCCCAGCCACTGTAGCAAGGCAAACACACAGACAACAGTGGCTTGGGCAACACTACAGACAACATGGCTCCCTTTCAATTTGAGGATGAAAGTTATGGTAACATCAGAGCCATATTCATCTCAAATGAATAAAACAGAGTATGGCCAACACTTATGCAAGCCAACGGACACATGTAAATATATGTTCAATTACACTTTAGTGGCATAGAGACTATGCAGTACATATAAAACGCAGTCATACGTAGGCATATAGCGCAAGCATCACCAGCTCTGGTCCTGAAGACTTTAGTCAGCATACACACTGTAGCTCTCAAGGACCAACGTTGTTGACCACTACACTACATATAGTACATGCTACACTTTAAAGGACCCAGCCACCCACCTATCCTCTATACAGGATGTCTTATGCATAATTGGTCAAAGATAACTCCAACACAACAGCCTCAGCAGGCGGCCATCTTGCTCTCTCCTGTCAAACAGGCCTGTGAAGGCTACAAGCTGCTACATTTTACTGCAGGAGACAGCCAGCTAACTGTTGCTACAGTGAGACCTCATACCCTGGTAACCATCAACTGAACCCTGTCAGAACCCTTTTTCTGTCAGAAGAAAGAATCAGAATCGTTCCACTGCTTATCTGTCTATTTACATTTCAAAGGCTTGGCCAGAACAGCAACTAAACTCTGTCTTCACAGAATTGGCTTGTTTATGTGTAAACCATCTTTTGAAGGAGAGAAATGAGGATAGGAGTGAAATTGGAACTGTGGAAAGGTTGTCAGAAGATAAGCCATTTTGGAGAGAACCTCTGAGAGGACAGTGATTCATTCCATTTGTTAAAACGGAATGAAGGGTGGATTTGATGTGAGGGAATAGGACTTCTTAACTTCATAGCAGGAATTCAGAAACCTTGTACTTGTAAATTCTACAACATTATAAACTGGGTGGTTCGAGCCCTGAATGCTGATTGGCTGACAGCCGTGGTATATCAGACCTTATACCACAGGTATGACAAAACATTTATTTGTACTGCTCTAATTACGTTGGTAACCATTTTATATTAGCAAAAAGGCACCTCGGGTATTTGTGACATAAGGCCAATATACCACGGCTAAGGAATGTGTCCAGGCCCTCCACCATGCGTTGTGCCTAAGAACAGCCCTTAGCCGTGGTACATTGGCCATATACCACACATCCTCGGGCCTTATTGCTTAATGATACAGCCCCCAAAGTCAACTTCTTGTGCCTCAGCTGCCAAGGAGGGATTTCAATTAAATTCAATGAGAGTGCAGGGCATCCTCATGCAGTTTAAGCAGGAATCAAAGAGAGAACAAGCAGGAAAAGCTATCTTTTGCTGATGACTCCCCCATCCTGAGTGAGTCTATTCACATCTCATCCTCAAACTGCCCTGCAGACGAGCAGCCCCGAGAGGAGAGCCCCCCCCCCCCCCCCCCCCCCCCCCCCCTCAGCACTGAACAGACTGAACCTCTGCACTGCTCCTCCATTGTTGAGAGAGATAAATGTACAGACTGGAGAGAGAGATGGGGGAGCTCAGGGAGCTAGTCCACACACTCCAGACCGAACAGACCCTCAAAACAGACAAGCACAACATCCCCCCAACAAAACCTGGAGGGCTGAATGTGGAGACAGACGGCTGTCTGAGAGAGCTGGCTGCACGCTGGACAGAGATGAGAGAACTTGAGGGGAGAGAGGAACACATGACACAGCTAACAGCACTGAAAGAGTAGAGAGAGAGGAACACACAGTCCAGCTAACAGCACTGAAGAAGGAGGAGAGGAACACATGACACAGCTAACAGCACTGAAAGAGTAGAGAGAGAGGAACACACAGTCCAGCTAACAGCACTGAAGAAGGAGGAGAGGAACACATGGTACAGCTAACAGCACTGAAGAAGGAGGAGAGGAACACACAGTCCAGCTAACAGCACTGAAGAAGGAGGAGAGGAACACACAGCCCAGCTAACAGCACTGAAGAAGGAGGAGAGGAACACATGGTACAGCTAACAGCACTGAAGAAGGAGGAGAGGAACACACAGTCCAGCTAACAGCACTGAAGAAGGAGGAGAGGAACACATGGTACAGCTAACAGCACTGAAGAAGGAGGAGAGGAACACACAGTCCAGCTAACAGCACTGAAGAAGGAGGAGAGGAACACACAGCCCAGCTAACAGCACTGAAGAAGGAGGAGAGGAACACACAGCCCAGCTAACTGCACTGAAGAAGGAGGAGAGGAACACACAGCCCAGCTAACAGCACTGAAGAAGGAGGAGAGGAACACACAGCCCAGCTAACAGCACTGAAGAAGGAGGAGAGGAACACACAGCCCAGCTAACAGCACTTATGGGGGAGGAGAGGAACACACAGCCCAGCTAACAGCACTGAAAGAGTAGAGAGAGAGGAACACATGGTACAGCTAACAGCACTGAAAGAGTAGAGAGAGAGGAACACATGGTACAGCTAACAGCACTGAAGAAGGAGGAGAGGAACACACAGCCCAGCTAACTGCACTTAAGGGGGAGGAGAGGAACACACAGTCCAGCTAACAGCACTGAAGAAGGAGGAGAGGAACACACAGCCCAGCTAACAGCACTGAAGAAGGAGGAGAGGAACACACAGCCCAGCTAACAGCACTTAAGGGGGAGGAGAGGAACACACAGTTGTCAGTTGTCAGTAGAAACTACATTTGTTTAAGCAAGTTAGCCATATCAGCTGTTTTTTAAAAAGGCAGTAAATGAGGCTGAATTAACTGTTTTGCTGCCAGACATGCCTCCACTGATAGCCAGGAGTAGCGGTGTTAAGGATTCACTCCATGTGCTGAAAAGAACGCTCTGCTGTTGGGACAGCTCTACGTAGGCCCTAACAGTTTGTAGGCACCGTTCGGCACCGTTATAGTGGAATTAATGTATTGTTTAGTGTTGTGTTGTGTAGTGTAGTGGCTTTGCTGGCATGCATCTAAAAAAAATTGCGTTTTCCACACCAAGATTTACATGCTAAAATCACCACTGCTTAGGGGGTATGCTAGTTTGGTATAGAGCAGACCCAACCCACTCTATTAAATTAGTCAAAACAAGAACATTTTACATCTGTCTAGAAATTAATAAGGAAATTATTTCAACAGAGAAAAACGTCCTCACGTGTGCTAACTATATCCAGTGACACCCCTATCAGATCACAGAAAAATCACAGTCTACTTGAACAGAGCAATACTCAATCATGAGGCATCAAAGCCAAAGGAACTGCATAATATTAAGGAGGAAAGGAGTGTAGAAACCTACCAAAAAACAATTAGGAAACAATAAATTCCATCCTTTTTAGTTAACTTCCTGGACAAAATGGTTCACTGTAATAGTGAAGGTGTAAACTTGGCAGTAGAAACCATAAACAGTATCTTAGCTTCCCTATCAAATACAAATTCCATCTAGACACCGTTGCCCTAGAGCACACAAAAAACTATTCATACCTCGGCCTAAACATCAGCGCCACAGGTAACTAGTAGAAACCCTAAACAGTATCTCAGCTTCCCTATCAAATACAAATTCCATCTAGACACCGTTGCCCTAGAGCACACAAAAAACTATTCATACCTCGGCCTAAACATCAGCGCCACAGGTAACTTCTAAACTCAGCAAAAAATGAAACGGACCTTTTTCAGGACCCTGTCTTTCAAAGATAATTCGTAAAAATCTAAATAACTTCACAGATCTTCATTCGAAAGGGATTAAACACTGTTTCCCATGCGTGTTCACTGAACCATAAACAATTAATGAACATGCACCTGTGGAACAGTTGTTCTCTTAAGTCTACCCCTTCCTTTTTCGAACATTCTGTTAAAAATCGCGCAACTTTTCAGCGTCCTGCTACTCATGCCAGGAATATAGTATATGCATATGATTAGTATGTGTGGATAGAAAACACTCTGAAGTTTCTAAAACTGGTTAAATCACGGCTGTGACTATAACAGATCGTGTGTTTCATCGAAAAACGCAAGAAAAACTGCTCTCTGAAAGCTAAAAACAATTTCCATGTGTCACTTTCATGGGTTGTTAAAAGGGCACAAAATTAATTATGGATCTGCATGCAATTCCTACAGATTCCACACGATGTCGCCATTGTCGTCATTTTCCAGGGAGTTTTTTCTTGGTAAATCCAACTAACTGGATTCAATTTCTTCCGGTCTCCACCAGGATGTTTTGAATGTGCACATTGGCAGCCATTGATTTGAAGACGAGGAGCTATTGAATACACATCGCCCTGTAATCATTTTGATAGATTATAAACGTTTACTAATACCTAAAGTTGGATTACAAAAGTATTTCGAAGTGTTTTGTGAAAGTTTATCGTCGACTTTTTTAATTTTAAAAAATGACGCAGCGTTTAAAAACGATGTTTTTTTCTGAATGACACAGCTTCCATAGAAAGCTATTTTGGGTATATATGGACCGATTTAAACAAAAAAAAGACCCAATAGTGATGTTTATGGGGCATATAGGAGTGCCAAGAAAGAAGCTTGTCAAAGGTAATGAATGTTTTATATTTTATTTCTGCGTTTTGTGTAGCGCCGGATAAGCTAAATCTTTGTTTACGTCGCATTCAGGCATTTTGAGGTGTTGCATGCTATCAGATAATAGCTTCTCATGCTTTCGCCGAAAAGCATTTTAAAAATCTGACTTGTTGGCTAGGTTCACAACGAGTGTAGCTTTATTTCAATACCCTGCATGTGCATTTTGATGAACGTTTGAGTTTTAACGAGTACATTTAGCATTTAGCGTAGCGCATTTGCATTTCCAGGTGTCTACTTGAGACATCTGCGTCTCAAGTAGGAGCAAGAAGTTAAGACACTAACAGCTTACAGACGGTAGGCAATTGAGGTCACAGTTATGAAAACTTAGGACACCAAAGAGGGCTTTCTACTGACTCGGAAAAACACCAAAAGAAAGATACCCAGGGTCCCTGCTCATCTGCGTGAACGTGCCTTAGGAATGCTGCAAGGAGGCATGAGGACTGCAGATGTGGCCAGGGCAATAATTTGCAATGTCCCACTGTGAGACGCCTAAGACAGCGCTACAGGGAGACAGGACGGACAGCTGATCGTCCTCACAGTTGATGAAGAAGTAATTTAGTCTGTCTGGGAGCAAGACATCCTGGTCCGCGACGGGGCTGGTTTTCTTTTTGTAATCCGTGATTGACTGTAGACCCTGCCACATACCTCTTGTGTTTGAGCCGTTGAATTGCAACTCTACTTTGTCTCTATACTGACGCTTAGCTTGCTTGATTGCCTTGCGGAGGGAATAGCTACAATGTTTGTATTCGGTCATGTTTCCGGTCACCTTGCCCTGGTTAAAAGCAGTGGTTCGTTCTTTCAGTGTCGTGCGAATGCTGCCATCAATCCATGGTTTCTGGTTTGGGAATGTTTTAATAGTTGCTGTGGGTACTACGTCGCCAATGCACTTTCTAATGAACTCGCTCGTGAATCAGCGTATTCGTCAATGTTGTTGTTGGATGCATTGCGAAACATATCCCAATCCACGTGATCAAAGCAGTCTTGAAGCGTGGAATCAGATTGGTTGGACCAGCGTTTAACAGACCTGAGCGCGGGAGCTTCTTGTTTTAGTTTCTGTCTGTAGGCTGGAAGCAACAAAATGGAGTCGTGGTCAGCTTTTCCGAAAGGAGGGCGGGGGAGGGCCTTGTATGCTTCGCGGAAGTTAGAATAACAATGATCCAGGGTTTTACCAGCCCTGGTTGCACAATCGATATGCTGATAGAATTTAGGGAGTCTTGTTTTCAGATTAGCCTTATCTGAAATCCCCAGCTACAATGAATGCAGCCTCAGGGTATGTGGTTTCCAGAGTCAAATAAAGTTTGTTCAGGGCCATCGATGTGTCTGCTTGAGGGGGAATATATACGGCTGTGATTGTAATCGAAGAGAATTCTCTTGGTAGATAATGCGGTCGACATTTGATTGTGAGGAATTCTAAGTCAGGTGAACAGAAGGACTTGAATTCCTGTATGTTGTTATGTTCACACCACGTCTCATTAATCATAAGGCATACCCCCCCGCCCCTCTTCTTACCAGAAAGATGCTTGTTTCTGTTGGTGCGATGCGTGAAGAAACCAGCTGGCTGCACCGACTTCATTAGCGTCTCTCGAGTGAGCCATGTTTCCATGAAGCAAAGAACGTTACAGTTTATGATGTCTCCCTGGAATGCTACCCTTGCTCGGATTTCATCAACCTTGTTGATACAGTGCCACTGACACGGTCCGCTACCAAAACCTGCGGACGTGAGTAAAACATTTAAACGGGCTAACCCTCGCAAGGCTGCAGGCCCAGATGGCATCCCCAGTCGCGTCCTCAGAGCATGCGCAGACCAGTTGGTGTGTTTACGGACATATTCAATCAATGCTTATCCCAGTCTGCTGTCCCCACATGCTTCAGGAGGGCCACCACTGTTCCTGTTCCCAAGAAAGTTAAGGTAACTGAGCTAAATGACTACCGCCCCGTAGCACTCACTTCTGTCATCATGAAGTGCTTTGAGAGACTAGTCAAGGACCATATCACCTCTACTCTACCTGACACCCTAGACCCACTCCAATTTGCTTACCGCCCCAATAGGTCCACAGACAACGCAATCGCAACCACACTGCACACTGCCCTAACCCATCTGGACAAGAGGAATACCTATGAGAGAATGCTGTTCATCGACTACAGCTCAGCATTTAACACCATAGTACCCTCCAAACTCGTCATCAACCCCGCCCTGTGCAACTGGGTACTGGACTTCCTGACGGGCCGCCTCCAGGTGGTGAGAGTAGGTAACAACATCTCCACCCCGCTGATCCTCAACACTGGGGCTCCACAAGGGTGCGTTCTGAGCCCTCTCCTGTACTCCCTGTTCACCCACGACTGTGTGGACATGCACGCCTCCAACTCAATCATCAAGTTTGCGGACGACACTAGAGTGGTAGGCTTGAATACCAACAACGACGAGACAGCCTACAGGGAGGAGGTGAGGGCCCTCAGAGTGTGGTGTCAGGAAAATAACCTCACACTCAACGTCAACAAAACAAAGGAGATGATCGTGGACTTCAGGAAGCAGCAGAGGGAGCACCCCCATATCCACATCAACGAGACAGTAGTGGAGAGGGTAGTAAGTTTTACGTTCCTCGGCGTACACATCACGGACAAACTGAATTGGTCCACCCACACAGACAGCGTTGTGAAGAAGGCGCAGCAGCGCCTCTTCAACCTCAGGAGGCTGAAGAAATTTGGCTTGTCACCAAAAGCACTCACAAACTTTTACAGATGCACAATCGAGAGCATCCTGTCGGGCTGTATCACCGCCTGGTACGGAAACTGCTCTGCCCACAACCGCAAGGCTCTCCAGGGGGTAGTGAGGTCTGCACAACGCATCACCGGGGGCAAAGTACCTGCCATCCAGGACACCTACACCACCCGATGTCACAGGAAGGCCATAAAGATCATCAAGGACAACAACCACCCGAGCCACTGCCTGTTCACCCCGCTATCATCCAGAAGGCGAGGTCAGTACAGGTGCATCAAAGCAGGGACCGAGAGACTGAAAAACAGCTTCTATCTCAAGGCCATCAGACTGTTAAACAGCCACCACTAACATTGAGTGGCTGCTGCCAACATACTGACTCAACTCCAGCCACTATAATAATGGAAATTGATGTAAAACAAATGTATCACTAGCCACTTTAAATAATGCCACTTAATATAATGTTCACGTACCCTACATTACTCATCTCATATGTAAATACTGTACTCTATACCATCTACTGCATCTTGCCATCATTATGTAATACATGTATCACTAGCCACTTTAAACTATGCCACTTTTATGTTTACATACCCTACATTACTCATCTCATATGTATACACTGTACTCGATACCATCTACTGCATCTTGCCTATTCCTTTCTGTACCATCACTCATTCATATATCTTTATGTACATATTCTGTATCCCTTTACACTTGTGTGTATAAGGTTGTAGTTGTGGAATTGTTAGGTTAGATTACTCATTGGTTACTACTGCATTGTCGGAACTAGAAGCACAAGCATTTCGCTAAACTCGCATTAACATCTGATAACCATGTGTATGTGACAAATACATTTTATATGATTTGATTTGACAGTGTCAGACCATGTGTAACAACACCTGCACAGGATCGGTACATCCGAACATCACACCTGTGGGACAGGTACAGGATGGCAACAACAACTGCCCGGGTTACACCAGGAACGCATAATCCCTCCATCAGTACACAGACTGTCCGCAATAGGCTGAGAGAGGCTGGACTGAGGGCTTGTAGGCCTGTTGTAAGGCAGGTCCTCACCAGACATCACCGGCAACAACGTCGCCTATGGGCACAAACCCACCGTCGCTGGACCAGACAAAAAGTGCTCTTCAATGACGAGTTGGGGTTTTGTCTCACCAGGGGTGATGGTCAAATTCGCGTTTATTGTCAAAGGAATGACCATTACACTGAGGCCTTTACTCTGGAGTGGAATTGATTTGGAGGTGCAGGGTCCGTCATGGTCTGGGGCGGTGTGTCACAGCATCATCGGACTGATCTTGTTATCATTGCAGGCAATCTCAATGCTGTGCGTTATGGGGAAAACATCCTCCTCCCTCATGTGATACCCTTCCTGCAGGCTCATCCTGGCCAGCGAAGAGCCCGGATCTCAATCCCATTGAGCACGTCTGGGGCATGTTGGATCGGAGGGTGAGGGCTAGGGTCATTACCCCCAGAAATGTCCGGAAATTAGCAGGTGCCTTGGTGGAAGAGTGGGGTAACATCTCACAGCAACAACTGGCCAATCTGGTGCAGTCCATGAGGAGGAGATGCACTGCAGTACTTAATGCAGCTGGTGGCCACACCAGATACTGACTGTTACTTTTGATTTTGACCCCCCCCCCACCCCCACCCCCCACCCCCCACCCCCCACCCCTTTGTTTAGAAACACATTATTCCATTTCTGTTAGTCACATCTCTGTGGAACATGTTCAGTTTATGTCTCAGTTGTTGAATCTTGTTATGTTCATACTAATATTTACACGTTAAGTTTGGTGAAAATGAACGCAGTTGACAGGGAGAGGACGTTTTCTTTTTTTGCAGAGTTTACACGAGGCAAGAAGGGCCTTCTACGCCATCAAAAGGAACATAAAATTCGACATACCAATTATGATCTGGCTAAGAACCCATTGCCATTTATGGTTGTGAGGTTTGGGGTCCGCTTACCAACCAATAATTTACAAAATGGGAGAAACACCAAATTGAGACAGAAAACAGCAAAAAATATCCTCTGTGTGCAAAGTGAAACACCAAACAATGCATGCAGAGCAGAATTAGGGCAAAACCCACTAATTATCAAAATCCAGAAAAGAGCCTTTAAATACTACAACATCTGAAAGGAAGTGATTCCCAAACCTTCCATAACAAAACCATCACCTACAGAGAGATGAACCTGGAGAAGAGTCCCCTAAGCAAGTTGGTCCTGGGGATCTGTTCACAAATACCAACAGACCACACAGAGTCTCAGGGCAGCAACACAATTAGACCCAACCAAATCATGAGAAAACAAAAATATAATTACTTGACACATTGGAAAGAATTAACAAAAAAACTGAGCAAACAAGAATGCTTTTTGGCCATAAACAGAAAGTACAGAGTGGCATAATACCTAAGCAGCGAGATTTACCAGTTTCCACAAGAAAAGGGCAACCAGACACATGACAGACTTTATTAATTGAAACATCCAAATGTGGGCCTTTTACCAGATATTTTTTGATTAAAAAAAATGGTTATTTCATAGCCTATAGATCATAGATCACATTCTGCACTTATGAAAGCTTTTATTTTAGGCCATATAAAGAACAGCTATGTATTATTTAATGAAAATCAGCAAACAGACACATTGTTTCACATGCTTAATAAAATACTCAAACAGAAACAGGCAATAGGCTATACAGCTGGTTTTACAGTTCCCCTGCCAAATAGCCCCGCCTACAAGGAAACTCGACATACAGTGGCAAGAAAAAGTATGTGACCCCTTTGGAATTACCTGCACTTCTGCCTAAATTGGTCATACAATTTGACCTGATCTTCATCTAAGTCACAACAACAGACAAACACAGTCTGCTTAAACTAAGAACACACAAACAATTATACGTTTTCATGCAGGGTGGGAAAAGTATGTAAACCCTTGAATTTAATAACTGGTTGACCCTCCATGGTAGCAATAACCTCAACCAAACGTTTTCTGTTGTTGTGGGTCAGACCTGCACAACGGTCAGGAGGAATTTTGGATCATTCCTCTTTTCAGTTCACCAATATTCTTGGGATGTCTGGTGTGAACCGCACTCTTAAGGTCATGTCACAGCATCTCAATCGGGTTGAGGTCAAGACTATGATTGGGCCACTCTAGAAGGTGTATTTTCTTCTGTTGAAGCCATTCTATTGTTGATTTACTTCTGTGTTTTGGGTCATTGTCCTGTTGCATCACCCAACTTCTGTTGAGCTTCAATTGGTAAACAGATAGCCTTACATTCTCCTGCAAAATGTCTTGATAAACTTGGGAATACATTTTTCCGTCAATGATAGCAAGCTGTCCAGGCTCTAAGGCAGCAAAAAAGCCCCAAACCATGATGCTCCCTCCACCATACTTTACAGTTGGGATGAGGTTTTGATGTTGGTGTGCTGTGCCTTTTTCCTCAACACATAGTGTTGTGTCTTCCTTCCAAACAACTCAACTGTAGTTTCATCTGTCCACAGAATATTTTGCCAGTAGAGCTGTGGAACATCCAGATGCTCTTTTGCAAACTTCAGACGTGCAGCAATGTTTTTTTTTTTGGACAGCAGTGGCTTCTTCCGTAGTGTCCTCCCATGAACACTGTTCTTGTTTAGTGTTTAACATATCATAGACTTATCAACAGAGATGTTAGCATGTTCCAGAGATTTCTGTAAGTCTTTAGCTGATACTCTAGGATTCTTCTTAACCTCATTGAGCATTCTGCACTGTGCTCTTGCAGTCATCTTTGAAGGACGGTCACTCCTAGGGAGAGTAGCAACAATGCTGAACTTTCTCCATTTATAGACAATTTGTCTTACCGTGGACTGATGAACATCAATACTTTTAGATATACTTTTATAACCCTTTCCAGCTCTATGCAGGTCAACCATTCTTAATCTTGGGTCTTCTGAGATCTCTTTTGATCGAGGCATGGTTCACATCAGGCAATGGTTTTGTGAATAGCAAACTCAAATTTTGTGAGTGTTATTTAAAGGGCAAGGCAGCTCTAACCAACATCTCTAATCTCATCTCAATGATTGTACTCCAGGTTAGCTGACTCCTGACTCCAATTAGCTTTTGGAGAAGTCATTAGCCTAGGGGTTCACATACTTTTTCCAGCCTACACCGTGAATGTTTAAATGATGTATTCAATATAGACAAGAAAAATACAATACTTTGTGTGTTATTAGTTTAAGTAGAGTGTGTTTGTCTATTGTTGTGACTTAGATGAAGATCAGATCTAAGTTTATGACCAATTTATGCAGAAATCCAGATAATTCAAAGGGTTCACATACCTTTTCTTGCCACTGTATCTCGACGCCATTGAGTGCACAAGGGGTCTGTGCACTGTGGCTCTTCCACAAAAAATGTTGCTCTAAAAAAACACACGTAGAGAGAGAGAGAGAGAGAAGAGTGACTATATGGGATTGAAACTCAGAGTCCAAACCTCATTTAGCATGCATTAATAAAGCCATGTAAAAAGCTGATCACACTCCACACATTAAATATTCCTCTACAAAGTGAAATATTCATGCTGCTTTGAGAATCAAAGCGACAACTCTCATTTAAAGGAAATCAACGAGCCGAGCAGAGAGTTTGGGCGTTGGTGGGTGAGGGAGGGAGGGAGGCAAAGAAGAAGAAGTGAAGGATGGGAGTGATAAGGGAGAGGAAGAAAGAGTGCAAAGGGGGTATGAGACATCCCAGTTCTATTTCTGGAAACAGTGTACAATAACCGCTGCATCACAGGCACTTCTCTTAAATAGGAAAAGCATAACTGAGAGAAGTCAACCAGCGGAGAAGTGGAATAATCCATCTGTACTGCACTTGTACTCAATATCCACACTGTCATCCGCTTTCCAGCCTCCAGTCAACAGTTCTACTCACAAACATATCATGCCGCAAACTCCAATTAGATTACTAAATGTCAAAAACACTGTCTAAGGCTGTCAGCCTCCTCTGCCTCAGCTCTCTGTATTTTGACAACACCAAGTATTCTCCCTCTCCCTTTGCTATCTCTCTCACCTCACAGTTCCCATATTTTCCGTTCCATTGCAATCAACTCCCTGTCTGCTTGTCATACTAACAGAGAGAAGCAGCACCAGCAGTACCTACAGCACAGTTAGGGCCATTTTGACGTCAACGTTTCCCAGTGCCTCTCTCAGCAAAGGACCTCAGACAGGGAAGGGAAAATATCTGTTGCCTAAGTAGCCTATTTCCTAGGCATCTCTCAGAGGGAAAAGCTGTGAAAGGTGACTTAAGTGGCTCTTAATCCAGATCAAGATCTGTCAAGTTTAATCGTGGTTCCCAGCACCCTGAGGCTTCCTGTTATGGTTGAGTTGCGGAAAAATCCATTTGTACCCCGGCTGGCACAAGTGTGTGTGATTAATAGTTGTTTATGGGATTGGCCAGGGCACATTAACGCTAGTGTTATTGATGGTATCCGCTTCAAATTCGACCAAAGAGTCAATTATAAGGTCTGTGGTAAATGTGGAGGGTCAGAAAATTAGAGATTGTGTGTAACTACACTTTCCATGGCAGTGGGATAAGGAAGAAACATGTAGTCTCAACATGATTTGACCCCATTTCTGGGTCAATCTCTCAGAAGCTTCTCTAACATGACTTGCACCCCATCTGCCAGTATAAACATCAATTGGCGACAACGGTGAGATGAGAGAGGAAGACAAGTCAGCATTATGGATTTAGTTTTCTTCCCAAACAAATCTCTACTCAGCACTGAGAAACGCTCCTAAGAGACTGTGTGTGTGTGTGTGTGTGTGTGTGTGTGTGTGTGTGTGTGTGTGTGTGTGTGTGTGTGTGTGTGTGTGTGTGTGTGTGTGTGTGTGTGTGTGTGTGTGTGTGCGTGTGCATGTGTGTGTGCGTGCGCGTGCGTGCGTGCAGTGCGGTGCGTGTGCGATCATGACAAAGGGGGAGAAGCTTGCCACAGCTGAAGACAAGGCTCAGGGACAATCATGCCATCACATCCTAGTTGAGCCTAGGTGAACTTCAATGTACTAAAGGACTACTCTAGAAATGTTTGACTTTGTCACAGGAAAGATAGGAATGAGTATATGACGTTGTTTGCTTGTGTTACACCAGAATACAAGGGAAAGCAGTTATGCATCGTAGGGGACTGAAAATGTTTTTGGCAGTGGTACTCCAGTAAGTGTGACTCATTGCAGACATATGCACTAGACTCCTAGTCTTCACCCAGTAGCTCAGATTGTCACTGGTCATTTTGCCGCTCTTACATGCTTTTAATTTGTGTAGTAGGCTATAGTCCTAGTGGAATACACTGTATGTACAGAAGAAATTGAAATTGTCAAAGCTAATTATTGTTATTATATGTGTCAAGGGATGGGTGTAGCTGGTGCATGGAAGTCAGGCGCAGGAGAACAGAGATGAGTGGACAAAGCACTTTACTCAGGGAATATTTAAAACAGGACGCAACAGCGCCACAAAAACAAATGCCCAAAGAACAAGTGAGACAGCACAAGGTACACACAACCAAGTACAAAGTACCGGCTGCCACAAAGCACTGGTAAATAACAAAACCCGGCGTACATAGGCCGGAAGTGTACCAACCTGACAATAAACAATTTCGAACACAGATATGGGGGGGAACAGAGGGTTATATACACGACAAGTAATGAGGGAATGTAAACCCAGTGTGTGGAAAAACAAGACAAACAAATGGAAAATGAAAGGTGGATCGGCGATGGCTAGAAGACAGGTGACGTCGACCGCCGAACGTCGCCCGAACAAGGAGAGGAACCAACTTCGGCAGAAGTCATGACAGTACCCCCCCTTGACGCGCGGCTCAGGCAGTGCGCCGACACCGGCCTCGGGGACGACCCGGAGGGCGAGGTGCAGGGCAATCCGGACAGAGACGGTGGAACTCCCGAAGCATTGAAGTGTCCAACACGTTCTCCACCGGAACCCAGCACCTCTCCTCCGGTACTGAAGGCCCCTCGCCCGACGCCTCGAATCCAGTATGGAGTGAAGGGAATACGCCGGGGCCCCCTCGATTGGCGGAGGAACCTCCCGCACCTCAGACTCCTGGAGCGGGCCAGCCACCACCGGCCTGAGGAGAGACACATGGAACGAGGGGTTAATTCGGTAATCGGGAGGAAGCTGTAACCTGTAACTAGCCTTGTTCAGTCTCCTCAGGACTTTAAATGGCCCCACAAACCGCGGTCCCAGCTTCTGGCAGGGCAGGCGGAGGGGCAGGTTTCGGGTCGAGAACCAGACCCGGTCCCCCGGTGCGATCACCGGGGCCTCACTGCGGTGACGGTCTGCGCTGGCTTTCTGGCGCAGGACGACCCGCTGAAGTTGAACATGAGCGGCGTCCCATGTCTCCTCCTCGTGCCTGAACCAGTCGTCCACCGCAGGAGCCTCAATCTGACTCTGATGCCAAGGCGCCAGAACCGGCTGGTACCCCAGTACGCACTGGAATGAGGAGAGGTTAGTGGAGGAGTGGCGGTCCCCGTTACTCTCGGGTGAAAACCAGAGGTAAGGCTGATCGAGACCCCCAGACGTTCCATGAACGCCCTCCAGATCCTCGAAGTGAACTGGGGACCCCTATCATACACTATATCCTCAGGCACCCTGTAGTGCCGGAAGACGTGCGTAAACAAGGCCTCCGCAGTCTGTAGGGCCGTAGGGAGACCGGGCAGATGGAGGAGACGGCAGGACTTAGAAAAACGGTCCACAACGACCAGGATCGTGGTGTTACCATGGGATGGAGGAAGATAGGTAAGGACATCCACCGACAGGTGCGACCAAGACCGCTGTGGAACTTGTAAGGGGTGTAGCTTACCTCTGGGCAGGTGCCTAGGAGCCTTACACTGGGCGCACACACTGGGCGCACACAGAGCAGGAGGAAACATATACCCTCACGTCCTTAGCCAAAGTGGGCCACCAGTACTTCCCACTCAGACAGCGCACTGTCCGACCTCTGGATGACCAGAGGAGGGTGACGTGTGGGCCCAATAGATCACGGACAGCAGACGGAACGTACAAATGCCCAGAGGGACACTGGAGGGGAGTGGGCTATGCAGGTAGCGCCTACTCAATATCCACGTCCAGCTCCTACACTACCGGCGCCACCAGGCAGGAGGCCAGGAGTATGGGAGTGGGATCCATGGGCCGCTCCTCTGTGTCATACAGCTGGGACAATGCGTCTGCCTTCATGTTCTAGGAGACTGGTCTGTAAGAAAGGGTCAACACAAAACGGGTAAAAAAAAATGGCCCACCTTGCCTGGCGAGGGTTCAGTCTCCTCGCTGCCCGGATGTACTCCAGATTGCGGTGGTCAGTCCAGATGAGAAAAGGGTGTTTAGCCCCCTCAAGCCAATGTCTCCACGGCTTCAAAGCCTTGACGACAGCCAACAGCTCCCAGTCCCAGTCCCCCACGTCATATTTTCCCTCCGCCGGGCTGAGCTTCCTCGAGAAGACTTCCTCAGCCGACCACTGCAAACGTACCGGTCCCCCCTTCAGCAGTGAGGTAATGGGAGCCACTACCTGACCGTGGTGGGAGTTGGCCAATTACGCACGGCTGAAATGCGGTCACTCTCCATCTCCACCCCTGAGGTGGAAATGCAGTACCCTAGGAAGGAGACGGACTGCTGGAAAAACAAGCATTTCTCGGCCTTGTTGTATAGGTAATGCTCCAACAGGCGACCAAGCACCCTGCGCACCAGGAACACATGCTCGGTGCTTGTAGCGGAGTATATCAGAATGTCATCAATATACACCACTACACCCTGCCCGTGCAGGTCCCTGAAAATCTTGTCTACAAAGGCTTGGAAGACTGCATTGGAAGACTGCATTCATCAACCCGTACGGCATGATGAGGTACTCATGATGCCCTGAAGGTACGCATTACATGGTACTCATTACAGCCATGTAATACCCTTTGAACCTTAATCTGCTTTTCAGCTGAGTTAAACACCTCATAGGTGAAATGTCAATAGCTAATGGACAGTGACTTGGCCTTATATTGGTTTTGGCTGGGTTTTAGTTTCCCAGCTCGCCCAGTACAGCACCAGTGGTCTAATAAGTGGTCCCAGTGGTCCCTACTAATCCCGATTACCAGGCTGTTTCCTCCAGAAGGTGTCAGAATAAAGCCAGCTCTTAATTTAATGGAGAGATGAAGAGCTTTACAGGGACACAGATGACTCACAATGCATGCAGCCTCCTTTCTCACTGGCTCACTACTGTACATAGTCCCACCTCAGTACTGACACCATAACCCGTATAGCCACCGTAACACACATACACACAAAATACTCATATGTAGGACATACCTTTCTGCAGCCTCACCTCTCCTCACTCCCCTCTCCTGACAACCTCACTGTGCTGGGGGATGGGGAATAAGCACAGCCCAGGACAGAGTCTATCTCTGGGAATAGACTCAGACATCCCTCTGAGTATGGCTGGGTAGACACAGGATATCCCCAGCAGCTATCTCATGTCATCTCATGTCAATAATTAGACAGGGAAGGATAGGAAAAAGGATGTCAACAATGTCAAGATTCTCCAGAACTATGTTGAATTGAATTTAAGATAGACTTTCTGGCTGCCATATCTAGTCATTGTCATATCTTGTAATTCATCTCAAACTAAATCCCCCTACATTCATGCATATTGTGGCACTTTCTTTCTTGCCTCCTTGATATTGTGAGAAGAAATACATCTGAGGGTGGAAAGGAAGATGTTAGACCTGGTTCAAAACTATATCCCACTCTCTTTACTCTGTGTCTCTCTACTCTGTGTCTATCTACTCTGTGTCTCTCTACTCTGTGTCTCTCTACTCTGTCAGCCCGGTTCCCTCTGTAAGACATGGTTGGGTAGTGAGTGGCACTTTGGGAAACTGGGGACTTACACAGTCAAGTCTCTTACCCTAAGGAGTAGGTCAGGTGTTGTCAAGAGTCAAGACCAGAATGCAACAACGAGCATAGCAAAGCTCTATAGATTCAAAGCCCAGCACAGGCACTTCCCCAGGGGAGGCTGTGTGGAGATAAATAGGCATGGCTGGCTGCGGCTCCTTTCTTCCGAGTATCTGTCTTTTCCCCCGCCCACCCAACTTCTCCAGGAGAAACAGAGAGACAGCACAACCATCCTCTGTCTCCAATAGCCTAAGTAGGTGTTAGGCTTCTAGGCTTCTAGGCTAGTACTGTCTCTGATCGATTATCATCTCTCTCTCTACAGTTCAGCTAGCCTCTATGTTCCAAAAGTGGGAAATTGTATTACCAAATGATTAAAATCTATTAAGAGAATGCGATGAATAGTGGACGTCCATATTCCACTGGCCAGAAGGGTTCCACGTCATTCAGCCTCTCTCGTCTAGGTAGAGAGCGTGGAAGATGCAGATAAATGCAGAAGCCAAAATAACCCCGCCTAAATCAAGGCAACCCCACTGAACTTAAAGTGAGGGAGGAATAAAGAATGGGTCTTGGGCGAGGTGTGTCTGATGTATATGACAGTGGCCCCTTCACGGCTGGGTCTGGCCTGGCAAATCCACACTCAATGACATGATCTAATTAAGACTCACATAGAGCAGCTGAATTGAAAGGGCATTTTGGGAGATTGACGTCACTGCACTGTCAATGACACTGCGTCATTCAAATAGCATCTATGTCTGGACAGAGAGCGGAGACTGGATTTGACAGATTGGAAGAGTGATTGAGTGTGTGTGTGTGTGTGTGTGTGTGTGTGTGTGTGTGTGTGTGTGTGTGTGTGTGTGTGTGTGTGTGTGTGTGTGTGTGTGTGTGTGTGTGTGTGTGTGTGTGTGTGTGCGTGTGTGTGTGTGTGTGTGTGTGAGTGTAACTTGGATAAACAATTGCCATCCACTTCCAAAGCCATAGTCTCGCTCTCAGTCCAGTCAATGAGGATTCAGTTCTCCTCATGTGTAAGGGGGTACATTGAGGTGCTTGTATAATGCAGCAACACCGACCTCATGTGGTGCTGTTGGCACAGTACACAGACTGTACACACTAGACATCCATGACAACAGCGCTGGCAAGGTAGTTTACACTGGGACACATAGTTCAGATCATAGAGAATGATAGAGGCCTCTAGTGGCTGAAAGGCCGTATTAGCATGGGCACCGCCATTGAGGGTTTCCACCACTTTAATGTAGTCAACTGGGTGGGACTTCCAACTTCATTGGCTGATCCCTCCTGGTGACCCTTTTGGAGTCATGTCCAATAGGATCATCAGGAGGGTTCAGCCAATCATGAAGAAAAAAATGGCCTACTTAGTTCAAAATGGAGAAAGCCTCAATGGCGCTGCCCATTCTGTCCCAGACACTATATTGGCACCGATACAAAGATGAGCCCTCTTTCTATCTCTATGGGCAGAGATAGAACAATGAGCTTTGGCAATGGACTGTTTCTGTATGAGTTATCTATGGACAGGCGCTCGAGTTTGAAGTGGATGGAGTACAGGGCTTAACTCCTTTCTGATTGATTAGAAGGGCATCCTAGAATGGACATTGAAACAAGATAACGGGACAGTTGGAAAAGATATCGGGACAGTTGGAAAAGAGATCCCGAACACTTTGCAATCAAGACCCAATAAGCTCCTACACATGAAGGCCGTACTTGTTACAAAGTTAGAGAAAGCTAAACCAACAACCACACATATCATCATGGATATAACCCGTTTTAACATGGACATTGCCCTTGAGGGCTTCCATCATTTTAAAGTAGTCAACTGGGTGGTATTCCTATGAGTTGGGAGCAATCAGCCAATGAAGAAGAAGAAAATTGACTGCTTTAAAATGGAGATGCCCATGCTGTCAGACTCTATAATGGCACAGATACAAAGATGAGTCCTCTATCAATGAGGAGGTTCGATTAGTCTCGCCCGGGCGCCTGTGTAGGAGTGTTTTGCACCAGGTAAAAGTTCAGGTATGAGCCAGGTACCCTGTTCAAAGCCCACTGTGAAGTCGGCTCAAAACAAAGTAACATAGAAGCACGTGGAGTAATACATAGGATTCTGTGTTTTCAAATGCAAAAGTGATTGCTTTTGAGTTTTGTTTGCCTTCCAAATATAAACGAATGAAAAATAAAAATTATTTTATGTAAAATGTATGTTTTATTATGTTTGGGATGGTGTCACGAGACTACATAGCTATATCCTTATCTCACAGCAGCACTTGCTTCCCCAAAAATGTTAGGGCACACAATGATCTGGTTTATGCATGAACTGATCATCTGAACTGGTGCCTTCCACAGAATAATGGAATTCCTTCCTGTGCAGGATCCAGAGCACAAAGCACAAGAAGAACTGTGGTCAATATGTATCTACTGCCAGTATAAAGACTAGGATATAAAATATATACCAAGAAAGCAAAGGTAACTGAACTAAATCGCCTCGTAGCACTCACTTCTGTCGTCATGAAGTGCTATGAGAGGCTAGTTAAAAGGATCATATCACCTCCACCTTACCTGACAACCTAGACCCACTTCAACTTGAATACCACCCTAATAGATCCACAGACGATGCAATCGCCATCACACTGCCCTATCCCTTCTGGAAAATAAGAATACCTATGTAAGTATGCTGTTCATTGACTATAGCTCAGCCTTCAACACCATAGTACTCTCCAAGCTCATCCTTAAGCTTGGGGCCCTGTGTCTGAACCCCGCCATGTGTAACTGGGTCCTGGACTTCCTGACTGGCTGCCCCCAGGTGGTGAAGGTAGGAAACAACACCTCCACTACGCTGGTCCTCAACACAGGGGCTCCACAAGGGTGCATGCTCAGCCCCCTCCTGTACTCCCTGTTCACCCATGACTGCATGGCCATGCACACTTCCAACTTAATCATCAAGTTTTCAGACGACGCAAAAGTAGTAGGCCGGATTACCAACAATGACGAGGCAGCCTACAGGGAGGAGGTGAGGGCCCTGGGGGAGTGGTGCCAGGAAAATAATCTCTCCCTCAACAAAACAAAGGAGCTGATAGTGAACTTCAGGAGACAGCAGAGGGAACACACCCCCATACTCATCGACGGGGCCGCAGTAGAGAAAGTGAAAAGCTTCCAAGTTCCTCGGCATACACATCACTAACTATCTGACAAGGTCCACCCACACAGACAGTGTGATGAAGAAGGTGCAACAGTGCCTCTTCGACCTCAGAAGGTTGAAGAAATTTGCCTTGGCCCCTAAGACCCTCACAAACTTGAACAGACACCATTGAGAGCATCCTGTTAGGCTGTATCATCACCTGGTACGGCAACTGCACCACCCAAAACCTCAGGGCTCTGCAGAGATGGGTGCGGTCTGCCTAACGCATCACCGTGGGCACACTGCCTGCCCTCCAGGGCACCTACAGCACCCGATGTCACAGGAAGGCCAAAAAGATCACACAAGCCATGGCCTGTTCACCCGCTATCATCCAGAAGGTGAGGTCAGTCCCATGGTGTTTATACTTGCATACTATTGTTTGTACAGATGAACGTGGTACCTTCAGGCATTTGGAAATTGCTCCCAAGGATGAACCAGACTTGTGGAGGTCTACAATTATTTTCTGAGGTCTTGGCTGATTTATTTTGATTTTCCCATGATGTCAAGCAAAGAGGCAGTTTGAAGGTAGGCCTTGAAATGCATCCACATGTACACCTCCGTTTGACTCAAATTATGTCATTTAGCCTATCAGAAGCTTCCAAAGCCATGACATAATTTTCTGGAATTTTCCAAGCTGTTTAAAGGCACAGTCAATTTAGTGTATGTAAACTGCTGACCCACTGGAATTGTGATACAGTGAATTATAAGTGAAATAATCTGTCTGTAAAGAATTGTTGGAAAAAGTACTTGTCATGCACAAAGTAGACGTTCTAACCGACTTGCCAAAACTATAGTTTGTTAACAAGACATTTGTGGAGTGAGCCACTTCTCAGTAAAAGGCACTACAGCCCGCTTGGAGTTTGCCAAAAGGCACCCAAAAACTCTCAGACCATGAGAAACACGAATCTCTGGTCTGATGAAAACAAGATTGAACTCTTTGGCCTGAATGCCAAGTGTCACGTCTGGAGGAACCTGGCACAAGGGACTGGAAGACTAGTCAGGATCGAGGGAAAGATGAACGGAGCAAAGAACAGATAGATCCTTGATGAAAACCTGATCCAGAGCATGCTCAGGACCTCAGACTGGGGCGAAGATTCACCTTCCAACAGGACAACGACCCTGAGCACACAGCCAAGACAATGCAGGAGTAGCTTTGGGACAAGTATTTGAATATTCTTGAGTGGCCCAGCCAGAGCCCGGACTTGAACCCGATCGAACATATCTGGAGAGACCTGAAAAAAGCTGTGCAGCAACACTCCCCATCCAGCTTGACAGAGCTTGAGGGGATTTGCAGAGAAAAATGGGAGGAACTCTCCAAATACAGGTGTGCCGAGCTTGTAGCGTCATACCTAAGAAGACTCGAGGCTGTAATCACTACCAAAGTTGCTTCAACAAAGTACTGAGTAAAGGGTCTGAGTAAAGGCGCTGACAATCACTGTTTACAATCTAAGGTAACACAAAGTAATTTAGTCACCTCAACCAGACTCAGCTGAGGTCTAGAACTTAGGGAAGGATTTGTACCAAATTCAATGCTCTTGGTTTTAGAGATGTTCAGGACCAGTTTATTACTGGCCACCCATTCCAAAACTGACTGCAACTCTTTGTTAAGGGTTTCAGTGACTTTATTAGCTGTGGTTGAATCATCAGCAAATCAAATCAAACATTATTTGTCACCTGCTACAGCAGGTGTAGACCTGACTATGAAATGCTTACTTACAAGCCCTTAACCAACAATGCAGTTCAAGAAATAGAGTTAAGAAAATATTTAACAAATAAACTAAAGTAAAAAATTCTAAAAGAGTAACACAATAAAATAACAATAACGAGGCTATATTCAGGGTGTACCGGTACAGAGTCAATGTGCAGTGGTACAGGTTAGTCGAGGTCATTTGTGCATGCAGGTAGGGCTGACGTGACGATGCATAGATAATAAACAGCAGGTAGCAGCGGAAAAAACATGAGTATGCAAAGCTGTCATCAAGGCCCAGGGTGGCTACTTTGATGAAACTAAAATATAAAATATATTTTGATGTCTATAACACTTTTTGGGTTACTAAAAGATTCCATATGTGTTATTTCTTAGTTTTGTTGTCTTCACTAATATTCTACAAGGTCAAGAATAGTACAAAATAAATAAATACCCTTGAATGGGTAGATGGGTGTCCAAACTTTGACTGGTACTGTAGGTTTTCTCAACGACAGGTTATGGTCAATAATGTCAAAGGCTGCACTGAAATCTAACAGTACAGCTCCCACAATCTTATTATCAATTTCATTCAACCAATCACCAGTCATTTGTGTGGGTGCAATAGATGTTGAATGCCCTTCTCTATAAGCATGCTGAAAGTCTGTTGTTGATTTGTTTACAGAGAAATAGCATCATATTTGGTCAAACAACTTTTTTTGCCAAGAGCCATCATTCTTTATATAATTGATCTTGGCTTCATATAATACAGTACATTCGTCTTTTTGTTGAGTTTAGTTACATCATTTCTCAATTTGCAGTAAGTCAGCCAGTCAGCTGTGCAGCCAAACATATTAGCCACTCCTTCAGCCCCATCTCTTTCAACCATGCAGTTTGTAAATTCCTTATCAATCCATGGAGCCTTAACAGTTCTAACCGTCCGTTTCTTATGTTTATCAATAATTGGAAGAAGTAATTTTCATAAATTGTGCAGCATCTGGATGCTCCTTATAAATCACACCAGACCAAAAAATAAGTCAGACGGTATAGGCCTACATAAAAAAGTGCTGTATGAAGTATTTTAGAGAACAGTAGCACAGAACAGTTAAGAATGAATACTTATATTAGCTATGTTGGCAGAGGTTAACAATGTCCTTTATATTATGTGTGGCTCTGAGCAATGTTCCAATCCAGTTTTAGTCTCTTGAGGTTTTGTGTTGATATATTTCCAGAAGCTGGAACGTGGAGGGATGTGAAGGTGAAAGGGACGCCCCCTTGTCCCAGGACCTTTCACACTATCTCAGCCAGCGTGGGGGACAGACTGTTTGTCTTCTCTGGAGGGGACTCAGTTGCCATACTTACAGTTGGAAGTTTACATACACATAGGTTGGAGTCATTGAAACTCGTTTTTCAACCACTCCACACATTTATTGTTAACAAACTATAGTTTGGTTAGGACATCTACTTTGTGCATGACACAAGTCATTTTTCCAACAATTGTTTACAGACAGATTATTTCACTTATAATTCATTGTATCACAATTCCAGTGGGTCAGAAGTTTACATACACTACATTGACTGTGCCTTTAAACAGCTTGTAAAATCCCAGAAGAGAATGTCATGGCTTAGAAGCTTCTGGTAGGCTAATTGACATCATTTGAATCAATTGGAGGTGTACATGTAGATGTATTTCAAGGCCTACCTTCAAACTCAGTGCCTCTTTGCTTGACTTCATGGGATAATCAAAAGAAATCAGTCAAGACCTCAGAAAAAAACTGTCGGCCTCCACAAGTCTGGTTCATCCTTGGGAGCAATTTCCAAACGCCTGAAGGTACCACGTTCATCTGTACAAACAATAGTACGCAAGTGTAAACACCATGGGACCACACAGCTGTCATACCGCTCAGGGAAGGAGATGCGTTCTTTCTCCTAGAGATGAACGTACTTCAGAGCGAAAAGTGCAATCCCAGAACAACAGCAAAGGACCTTGTGAAGCTACTGGAGGAAACAGGCACAAAAGTATCTATATCCACAGTAAAACGAGTCCTATATCAACATAACCTGAAAGGCCTCTCAGCAAGGAAGAAACCACTGCTCCAAAACCGCCATAAAAAAAGCCAGATTATGGTTTGCAACTGCACATGTGGACAAAGATTGTACTTTTTGGAGAAATGTCCTCTGCAAGCCTCATGAAACAAAAATAGAACTGTTTGGCCATAATGACCATCATTATGTTTGGAGGGAAAGGGGGAGGCTTGCAAGCCGAAGAACACCATCCCAACCGTGAAGCACCGGAGTGGCAGCATCATGTTGTGAGGGTGCATTGCTGCAGGAGGGACTGGTGCACTTCACAAAATAGATGGCATCATGAGGCAGGACAATTATGTGGATATATTGAAGCAACATTTCAAGACATGAGTCAGGAAGGTATAGCTTGGTTGCAAATCTGTCTTCCAAATGGACAATGACCCCAAGCATACTTTCAAAGTTGTGGCAAAATGGCTTAAGTACAACAAAGTCAAGGTATTGGAGTGGCCATCACAAAGCCCTGACCTCAATCATATAGAACATTTGTGGGCAGAACTGAAAAAGCGTGTGCGAGCAAGGAGGCCTACAAACCTGACTCAGTTACACCAGCTCTGTCAGGAGGAATGGGACAAAATTCACCCAACTTATTGTGGTAAGCTTGTGGAAGGATACCCGAAACATTTGACCCAAGTTAAACAATTTAAAGGCAATGCTACCAAATACTAATTGAGTTTATGTAAACTTCTGATCCACTGGGAATGTGATGAAATAAAAGCTGAAATAAATCATTCTATACTATTATTCTGACCTTTCACATTCTTAAAATAAAGTGTGATCGTAACTGACCAAAGACAGGGAATTTTTACTATGATTAAATGTCAGGAATTGTGAAAAACTGAGGTTAAATGTATTTGGCTAAGGTGTATGTAAACTTCTGACTTCAACTGTATCTCGGACCCCAAGCCTCACGTCTTCGACACAGGTTGGACATACATTTAGAATTCTGCCAATACAACACATTCACACAGTAGTCACAGAAGAACCAGTCCAAATGTGTATCAATGGCTCAGTAGTACAGAGTCAACCAGCTGGTGTGCCTCCCATATTTTAATCTTTCAGAAAGTACCTACTGAACATGGCTGTAGGAGGAGACATGTCGTGTTTTCCTCCGTCTCTGTTTGTAGTTTCCTGCCCCTGCTCTCAGCCAGACACAGGGCTGACATGCTCCTCCTAGACATGGCCACTTGGTGGCAGCAGTGGGTTCCAAACTCTATATCCATGAAGTTATGGCAAGAGAGAAGCTCCACAGCGACATGTACTCTTTGGATACCAGAAAGTATTCAACAGTCATACATACACATGAAGAACTTGGTCCTGCTGTAGTTGTATTATATTGTGTCCTCTGTTGAAATGTATAATTCTATGTTGGGCATGAGAAGTGGTCCTGTTAACTACTGCTTTTGGTTGCTATACTTCCTCTAGGCAGTATGATGTGGGAGAAGGTCCAAGGTAATGGAGATATCCTCCCAAGGGTGGCTGCCCACTCAGCTGTAGCCCTGCGAAAAAACATCTACATCTTTGGAGAGATGACCTCAGAAGCGGACAGCAACGCAATGTCCAGATTTCAGTGTGGTGAGGCTAACAATATCTACTTTAGATTGTGTAATTAATGTGGTTATACTCTGAGGTAATAATACATTGATGCATGTATCCTATATGGAGATAATACATTATTTAAACCTTCACTGTTTTGTAACACTGATGCACCTTGAGCACTTTGTTAAACTCTTCCCATCCTGTGCAGACAAAAGACACTGGACCCTGCTGAGGTTTGAAGGGGACCTGACACCAAACAGACTGGACCACTCCATGTGTGTACTGCCCTGGAAAGTGAGGCCTGAGGACAGCAGTGGAGGGGGCCCAGACCTCCCCAGCATCAGAGACACTACAGCTTGCCTTTGTGTTTGGAGGGATGGACACTCAGGGGGTCATACACAGTGACTGTGTTTCAACTCATAACATGACCTAGATACTTCTCTAGAAAATGCTGTGTGCATGTAGAAATAGTGTAAGTATTGAATGGCCAATAATTGTGCTTAAAGTAGTGCTTCATTCAACATGGACTTTGAAAAAAAACATTCCCCACATTTTTCTAGAGCCACCGAACACACTGATTGGCACGTGTTTTTCTGTTGCATTGGAAACGTCTGGTGTGTTTCATGGTCAATTACGCATATGCTTAATGAGCTTTGTCGCCATGACACAAACGCTTATTTCACTTTCTGAAATCTGTAATTCATTTTGCCGTTTGTGCAGAGGGTGTTTTAGTTGCGCAGCCAAAGGTGTATTTACATGTGTCTCGTGTAAATAGTCAGGCAGGTCTGTCTCCCTGTCAATTGAATAGAGCGCGTTCACCCCATGTTAGTGGGCAAATGGACATCTTCAAATCAAAACTCAACCTCAATTTACACACTTACTATCCCAAACTCCATTTGACAAGCCTGACAAATTCCTATTTACACTAGTCAATTTTGACACTAGAATAACTGACTCATGCCTTAGGCAGTTTTCATAGGGATTCAATGCTTTTCAAAGGCAGTACCTCTTTAAAACAGCCAACCCTATGCATAAGCTGCACATCCAATGACATGTTGGTTCAACGCTAGGAGTAAAGCTTAGTTTATACCCTACGTACATAGCTGCAAGTAGCTATGCAAAATGTCCAGGAGTGTGAGTGCGACCTTTTGATTGCTGGCCCAACGCTCCAACATCTAGGCTACCTTCAGGGTCACAAGTTTGTGGTCATGTGTAAATTGATGCAGATGAATAGAGGCAAAGCAAAGATATTTGTATCAAACATTTATTATTTCAATGTCTTAACAGTAGAAAGCCTTTTCTACAACGACCAGATTCAATAAATAACTTGTTAACATGTCAGTTACCCTGTCACCCAGAACCGCCCAACCCCTTCCCCTGGAGAACCCATTTTCAAACTGCCTGAGAACAGCAGCGAGCCTCGAATCCAGGCTGACTATACCTCCGCCACACAGCGAAGTGAACATCTCACTTCTAAACAATATTTCAGAAGTCTTTCCAGCAGATTCATCATGGTTGCATTGCCTCTCACCATTTAAGTCCAATATGTACATCTGTGCCACTACCAGAGAGGCGAGGGGGCAATAGAACAGAAAGCAGAGAGTTGCTCATGTAGGCTGTGGAGACCCTCAAGACAGCCTTACAACTCGTCCTTTTGATCCTGATCTCCCTCTGCCTCTCCCTCAGTAGGGGGACCGCCTGCACTTCCGTAAAGCTTGCTGATGATGGGCTGCGCCACCTCTTCCAGCTCCTTCTTCTTGGCCTGGAAGTCCTCCAACTCAGCATCTTGGTGAGACTCCATCCACTCAATCTTGTCCTCTACTGCTTTCTCTATGGCTTCCTTGTCCTCGGGAGAGAGCTTGCCGCCCAGCTTCTCCTTGTCACCGATCTGATTCTTGAGCGAGTAGGCGTAGCTTTCAAGCTCATTGCGGGCATCAATGCGCTCCTTCAACTTCTTGTCCTCGTCGGCAAAGCGCTCTGCATCGTTGACCATCCGCTCAATGTCCTCAGGCGTCAGACGATTCTGGTCGTTGGTGATGGTGATTTTGTTCTTGTTGCCCGTTCCCTTGTCCTCGGCTGTGACGCGCAAGATGCCATTGACGTCGATCTCGAAGGTGACCTCGATCTGGGGCACACCCCGGGGTGCGGGGGGGATACCAGTCAGGTCGAAGGTACCCAGCAGGTGGTTGTCTTTGGTCAGGGGACGTTCACCTGGAGGAAGAGGGAAGTAGAAAATTAGAAAACAGAGCCAAAGTTGTGTAAAATTGCCACACCCATCATTAGTGAAGGTAGCTACAAGGGGCAGTGATGAATCAAAAGGCGCTTACCCTCGTGAACTTTGATGGTAACGGTGGGCTGGTTGTCAGAGGCAGTGGAGAAGATCTGGGACTTCTTGGTTGGCACCACAGTGTTTCTGGGGATCAGCTTGGTCATGACTCCTCCCACAGTCTCAATACCCAGCGTCAGGGGGCACACATCCAGAAGAACAATGACATCTGATGGACAGCAAACCATTAGTTGTGATAGAAAATGTAGCTGCTATGATATACATAATTAGACATGAAACATCTAGCCTACATTTCCTTATGTAAAAACAAAGAATGAAATGTGAAGATACCTCTGCCTAAACTGAGCATAGTGTATGAAGTGCATGGCGTCAGCACATTGACCAAGACCCACTTGTGTCCTCTCCAGACAGCACTCCAGCCTGCACGGCAGAGCCGTAGGCCACAGCCTCGTCAGGGTTGATGCCCCTGGATGGCTCCTTGCCATTGAAAAACTCCTTCACCAGCTGCTGGACCTTGGGGATACGAGTGGAGCCGCCCACCAGGACAATCTCGTCAATGTCGGTCTTCTTCAGGTCAGAGTCCTCCATCACCTTCTGCACAGGCTTCATGGTGGAACGGAACAGGTCCTGAAAGACAAAAATGGCAAATTAATGAGGTTCAATTAAGTGGAACATGAATGTCATCATTTGAGTTGGATATTCCAATGTCAGTGGGCCAGCAGTCTCTTGACTGTTGTACGTGATGTCACTAAGAGGACCAACTCACCATGTTGAGCTCCTCAAACTTAGCACGGGTCAGGGTCTCTGAGAAGTCCTCTCCATCGAAGAAGGACTCGATCTCAATGCGGGCCTGGTGCTGGGCAGACAGGCCTCTCTTGGCCTTCTCCACCTCACGACGCAGCTTCTGCACAGCACGGTTATCCATGCGCACGTCCTTGCCGGTCTTCTTCTTGTAAAGCTTGATGAAGTGCTCCATGACACGCTGGTCAAAGTCCTCTCCTCCCAGGTGGGTGTCGCCATTGGTGGCCACCACCTCAAACACACCGTTGTCGATGGTCAGGAGAGACACGTCAAAGGTACCACCGCCCAGGTCGAACACCAGGATGTTCTTCTCACCGTCCTTCTTGTCCAGGCCATAGGCAATAGCTGCTGCGGTTCTGGAATAGAGAGGAGAACAGATGTTAGCATGGTCTTGGCAAATATTGATTAATTTAAAGAAATATTGGACTAGTCCGTGTAATGTTATTTCAGTTCCTGCATTGTGAAGACACACTTACGGCTCGTTGATGATCCTCATGACTATTAGGCCAGCGATGAGTCCAGCATCCTTGGTGGCCTGACGCTGGGCATCATTGAAGTAGGCGGGTACAGTGACCACAGCATGTGTGACCTTCTTTCCCAGGTAAGCCTCAGCAGTTTCCTTCATCTTGGTGAGAACCATGGCAGAGATCTCCTCTGGAGCAAAGGTCTTCAGCTGACCACCACCAATGTCCACCTGAATATGGGGCTTGCTCTTCTTCTCGATAACCTATTGGAGTAAAGTAGCTACTGTTAAGCATCTAGACTAAAATCAATCTGCACTACTTCAGCATAGTTATACGCTGAATAAGTAGTCATTTGCATAGTTACAGTGTTCAGGCTATTGGGCAGGAGTGTGTTTGTTAGGCTCACCTTGAAGGGGAAGTACTTGATGTCATGCTGCACAGCGGAATCTGTCCAGGCGCGGCCAATCAGTCTCTTTGCGTCAAAGACTGTGTTCTCGGGGTTGGAGGTGAGCTGGTTCTTGGCTGCGTCACCGATCAGACGCTCCCCCTCAGCGGTGAAGGCCACATACGATGGGGTGATGCGGTTTCCCTGGTCGTTTGCAATGATCTCAACACGGCCATTCTTGAACACTCCAACACTGGAAAAGGAGAAGTATGGATGAGAAATAAGCATGGAAAGTATCAACTTCAAGAAATGATGGTTATTTAACCAAATGATTGAGCATGAGTGTAAAGATTAATTTGCCCTTCATTACTAAATTAATTCTTACCAGGAATAGGTGGTCCCCAAGTCGATTCCAATCACGGTCCCAACGCTTTCCCTCTTGTCGTCATCATCGGCAAACACGCTGCCGGTGACCAGCAGAACTACACACAGAAGCCTCATCTCTATTCTGAGTGTTCAAGCAACTCTTTGAAGTTCTGGGAATTAAACAAGTCAAGACAATTAGTATTACTCAGTACACGGTGTAGGCCTGTCATTCTTATATAGCTAACGGAATGAGTCCATTTGGCACTCTAGTGTAGTCACGACCGTGCATGCTGAAGTGTGTCAAATAAGACATCGAAGACTCACAGGGCAGCACATATATGCGTGGAGCCCAAGAATGCCGGTAATTTTTTATTTTACCAGGTAAGTTGACTGAACACATTCTCACTTACAGCAACGACGTGGGAAATAGTTACAGGGGAGAGGAGCCCAAATGAATGAATGAACGAAAAAAAAAGCTAAAATACAAACTCGATTTACCAAAAAGGTAAAGTTAGTTAACAGCTAACTAGTGGTTAACGTTAGACAGCTGCATGATCAATTTGAGACACAAATAACGTTAGCTGGTTAACCATTTTCAAACAAGCTAGTTGACGGCAGACAGAAGCATATTGAACAGGTGAGGTACTTTTTTTGTATTTTTTTTTTATTTTTTTAAACACTCCATGTCAAGTGAAATACCCCCCCCCGGACATGTAATTTTTAAGTCTTCATTCTTAGCCAAAAAGTTTAATTTACATACCTTTACAAAGAAACTCGATGGCGTCTTATTTTGGGGATTATCTCAATTGAAGGTATTTGCTTTACAGATTACGTTCTTTAAATATGTCTAGATTGTGTGTCGGCAAAATTACGTTCAATAAAAGGTGCTCTCCGTTTATAAACTGTCACTTTTTACCCATCGTGGAGGCTTCCCATTGGTCAGACAGCAGTTCGTTGGAAGGTGTTCATTGGCAGCACCAGGCATGCTGGCCTTTGCTGATTTGCACACGTTTGGTCAAGTAAGCGTAATGATTATTGCTCTACTGTACGATGCTGATAGGCTACCTGTCAATGTGTCTAACCCCAATTATGTGAATGCCGGTGTCGTACATTGAAATGTAGTTGGTGCATTGAAATGTCTGTTTTTTGGGGGGCATTTTCCAATTTCAGGACCACTATAATCTAGTGTCTACTACAATACAGTAGGCCCAAGCCTAATATTATATGTGTAGGGGAAGTAGTGAACTGAAACTAGTTCCACGTTGTGAATTGTAAAACATGATGGTAAAGCAGTGGTAATACATGATAATTACCATGCTATTACAATAGAAGTGGTGACTAACCATTCTGAACAAAAGCTACATGATCTTACTGTAGCTGTGTAAAAAAAAGTCAGTAAGCCATAGAAAGTATAAAGGAGTAAGCCTAAGGTAATCAAAGTTAGTTGTTACATCAGGTAAATTGTACATTAGTTACATCATCTTAATTGCACGTGTGTGGAAAGGAATTACCACAATAGCTAGGCTTTACTCATAGCCCCTAACCCCTAATATGTTGCAATGGTTTATGCATAACATGAGACATACTCTGAAGTAGATGTATGCTCTTGTGAGAATGGTTATATATTTCCTGGAAAGTTATTGTTACATCAGGTGTTAGATCATTGTACATTAGTTACACCGTGGGGATATTAATGTGGAACCTTTATTTAACTAGGCCATGTTTCTGTATCTGTTCACAAAAAAATGATAATATCTGATAAAAAATGTAACCCCTGAGGTGTATATGAACGTAACCAGAGGTGGATCGGCTGCACTGAAGTATTATCAGAACTGTGGGCTGCTGTTATGATTTGCCTTCCTGTTTTACCCTGAATGCCTTGTGGCATTAACCAATCAGATGACTGTTTGGACAGAAGCGCGGGAGCTGGAGAAGGAAGTTGCTAGCTCAGCTCAGTCAATTGTTATTTGCATCCAAGTTTGGTCGCCAACGATTTTATTTTGTTTTGTCAATATGTTCTGCTACACCCTGTGTAAACAACCGTTACAATCTGATTAACATTAGCTATCTTCTGCTGTGTTGCAACGAACCAGATGACGTCTAGCTAACGTTATCAACAAAAGACGGCTAGCTAGCTTGCTAGGCTAGTTTGTGTGCTTTTGATAACGGTAGACCGGTATCATATACTCTTTTTATTAGCGTCTTACGTTTATCCAGGAGCGTCTTTGTATGTCAGGTGAGGAGGGGTCTTTGGTCAAGTGATGATGTCCACGTATGATGATTCTGCGAGTGTTCCATCACTGGGAAAAGCAGACGACTTGCATCAACAAGGTTTTCCATCTTGCAATCAGCCTGCAATAAAGACAAGTGAAAGTGTCATAGCTATGTTTTAGCCTATTTCTGATGTTCTCGTCATTGTTAGTAACTGGATTAACACACAATAGTGTATATTGCCTACTTTTTAGCTGTCGAGTCAATACTTTTTGTTTTGGTAATTTGAGACGTATGGTAGTGTCATCCTGGAGGTAGCATACATCAAACCATAATCATGATGCATGTTTTCTCCTGTAACAACTTTGTATTTCAGTCCTTGCCTCATTCCCACTGTGTCAGCTGACAGAAGAAGACCTGACCCAGCATCCTCTATTCTGCAAGCTCCTGGCAACGCTGTCACAGCATGTGGACCGCACTGGCCTTACTGTCACACTGAAGAGAGAGCTGGAGAAGGTACTACACAGACACACACACGACTTATAATCAACAAATGATCCAAACCTTAGTATATCAAGACATATTGTAAGAATTAAACAGTGGTCTAAGACACTGCGTCGTAGTGCTAGCTGAGCCAATAGAGATTCTGGGTTCGAATCCTGGCTCTGTCGCAGCCGGCCGTGACCGGGAGACTCATGGGGTGGGGCACAATTGACCCAGCGCCGTCCGGGTTAGGGGAGGGTTTAGCCGGTGGGGATGTCCTTGTCCCATCGCGCACTAGCGACTCCTGTGGCGGGCCGGGCGCAGTGCACCCTGACACGGTAGCCAGGTCCACAGTGTTTCCTCCGACCCATTGGTGCGGCTGGCTTCTGGGTTAGGTGGGCATTGTGTCAAGAAGCAGTGTGGCTTGGTTGGGTTGTGTTTCGGAGGACGCACGGCTCTCGACCTTCGCCTCTCCCGATTCCATACGGGAGTTGCAGCGATGAGACAAGACTAACTACCTACTAATTGGATACTGAGAAAAAGGGGTAAAAGTAATGAAAAAAAGAATAATAATATTTAAACAAATGGCTCAGGCTCACATTTAAACATGCTGGTACATCCAAGAGCATTAAATTCTCCCATCTCATAATAATACAATTGCATTTCTATTACTGTGAGAAATTAGACTTGTGTTATTACACTGTACTGGAGTGTTGTCATTTGAGCTGCCATATTAAGACCATGTCTTGGACTTGGGACTACTCTATGTGAGTGTGTGTGTGTTGTGGGAATGGCTTTAAATGGCTGAGATTGTTGTTTAAATCCAGGCTGAGAGGGACCTGCAGACACAGAGGCTTAGCTGGCTGTGCTCAGAGAGCATGTACAGGCTACTGCAGGAGATGATCCAGGAGCACTGTGTCAGAAAGCATCACTCCACTGTGGCCCCAGAGGACGGCACGGTACAATACAGAAAAATACTCTTTGCCCAATTGACTCAGCTATACAGAACTCTAGTCTGCTCTATTCTTGTTGCATGTCTAGCAGAGCAGCACACAGTACACTTACTGTAGTAGTAGTAGTATGATCCCTTTAGCTTACACCCATTGATGCAAAATGATATACAGTGCATCTGGAAAGTATTCAGGCTTTTCCACATTTTGTTATGTTACAACCTTCTTTTAAAATGGATTCAATTGTTGTTGTTTTCGTCAATCTACACACAATACCCCATAATGTCAAAGCAAAAACAGGTTTAGGGGAGAGAGAAAAAACTGAAATATCACATTTACATAAGTATTCAGACCCTTGACTCAAGTCTTCTTGGGTATGATGCAACAAGTTTGGCCCAACTGTATTTGGGGAGTTTCTCTGCAGATCCTCTTAAGCTCTGTCAGGTTGGATGGGGAGCTTTGCAGGTTTCTCCAGAGATGTTCAATTGGGTTCAAGTCCGGGCTCTGGCTGGGCCACTCAATGACATTGAGACTTGTCCCAAAACCACTCCTGCGTTGTCTTGGCTGTGTGCTTAGGGTCGTCCTGTTGGAATGGTTATCTTCGCCACAGTCTCAGAAATACCTTTTAGAATAGACTCGAAATTGAGCTCAGGGCATCATGTGTCCATTGATCATCCTTGAGATGTTTCTACAACTTGATTGGAGTCCACCTGTGGTCAATTCAATTGATTGGACATGATTTGGAAAGGTTCACACCTGTCTATATACGGTCCCACAGTTGACAGTGCATGTCAGAGCAAAAACCAAGGCATGTGGTCAAAGGAATTATCCATAGAGCTCCGAGACAGGATTGTGTCGAGGCACAGCTCTGGTAAAGGGTAACCAAAACATCTCTGCAGCATTGAAGGCCCCCAAGAACACATTGGCCTCCATCATTCTTAAATGGAAGAAGTTTGGAACCACCAAGACTCTTCCTAGAGCTGGCCACTTGGCCAAACTGAGCAATCGGGGCGAAGGGCCTTGGTCAGGGAGGTGATCAAGAACCTGATGGTCACTCTGACAGAGTTGTGGAGATGGGAGAATCTTCCAGAAGGAAGGCCATCTCTGCAGCACTCCGCCAATCAGGCATTTACAGTAGAATGGCCAGATCAAAACCACTCCTCAGTAAAAGGCACAGCCAACTTGGAGTTTCCTTAAAGGCACCTGAAGGATTCTCAGAAGTCTGATGAAACCAAGATTGAACTCTTTGGCCTGAATGCCAAGCGTCACATCTGGAGGAAACCTGGCACCATCCCTATGGAGGTGCTAGCATCATGCTTGTGGGGATGTTTTTCAGCGGCAGGGACTGTGGGATGAGTCAGGATCGAAGGAAATATGTACTGAGCAAAGTACAGAGAGGTCATTGATGAAAACCTGCTTCAGAGCACTCATAACCTCAGACTGGGGCGAAAGTTCACCTTCCAACAGGACAACAACTCTAAGCACACAGCAAAGACAACGCAGAAGTGGCTTCGGGACAAGTCTCAATGTCCGTGAGTGTCCCAGCCAGAGCCCAGATTTGAACCCGATCGAACATCTCTTGAGAAACCTGAAAATAGCTATGCAGCGCTACTCCCCATCCAACCTGACAGAGCTTGAGAGGATCTGCAGAGAGGAATGGAAGAAACTCCCCAAATACAGGTGTGCTAAGCTTGTAGCGTCATACCCAAGAAGACTTAAAGCTGTTATCGCCGCTCAAGGTTCTTCAACAAAGTGCTGAGTAAAGGGCCTGAATACTTATGTAAATGTGATATATCAGTTTATTGTAAATACATTTGCAAACATGCCTAAACCTGTTTTTGCTGTGTCAATATTGGGTATGTGTGTAGATTGAGGGGGGGAAATAATTTAATCAATTTTAGAATAAGGCTGTAATGTAACAATGTGGAAAAGTCAAGGGGTTTGAATACTTTCCGAATGCACTGTAACTAAGATGTTCATTATTGAAGTTTAACCACCCAGTGTGACTTTGATTTCCCGAAATATTACTTTAGTTGAAATTGATCATTCAACGTACTGTATAATCTTAGAATAAACTTAATTCTCGTTTTCCCCTGGTAGTTCTATGAAACTGTGGAGCAGTGTCTGGTGGTGGCCCAGTGTGTCAGGCAGCTGAACCCGAGTGCCACCGCGAGCCAGGACCAGCCCCCTGTTCTAGGACTGAGTGCCCAACAGGTGCTCGAGCTGATGCCACAAGAGCAGGTAGGTACTCTTTGTCTGTGAGCCTGATACTTCAACTCTATTAATAATAATTTATTACATTTCTATAGTGCTTTCATAGAATCTAAAAGCGGTTCAAGAGAATAAAAAAAAAACGCAATATATCATGAAAGGTCAACCAATAGAGGCCAAGTCTTTGAAAGCTGCATCCCCCGAAGATGGAGAGGGACAGTTAATGGCTCGAGCCGAGAGCTAGTCAGAGGATGGTAGATGTACTAGCAAGTGCATTGTTTTTTAAATTTTCTTTCAAGGTATTATCTAATAATTCCCATCCACCTGCAACAAGTAATCTCAGATGTGCGAGTGCTTTTCATATTTAGGTACACTATCACACACACTGCTTCTCTACAGCTCTGGTAACTGCTCTCATTCCCACACAAACTAAACATGTTTTATGAACTATTTTCTTAGAACGATTCATGTTTCTCTAAACAGGATGTATGGAAAATGAAACAGCGACTGCCTAGAGAACTAGAAAAGCATCTGAAGAAGAAATGTTTCAGCGTCCTCTCCTACTATCAGCCTGAATGGGGTAAAGAGACATCAGATTTTTACCAAAACGGAGACATGTAGCCTATATATACAGTGGGCTCCAAAATTACTGACACCCCTGACTGGCAATGCACAAACAATACTTAAAAAAATATAAACAATATAATTATATAGAGAGACTCAAATGACCAATGTGAGAAATACTGTACTTGATTGATGTGTCAATGGAAACAACCAAAATCATAAAATTGTTTAATACAAAATACATTTCACCAAAATCAAGGTTTCATAATTATTGCACACCTCAAATCAAACCAAATTTATTTATATAGCCCTTCGTACATCAGCTGATATCTCAAAGTGCTGTACAGAAACCCAGCCTAAAACCCCAAACAGCAAGCAATGCAGGTGTAGAAGCACGGTAGCTAGCAATGCAGAACAGTTGACACTGGAGCAGCAGCACGGCCAGGTGGACTGGGGACAGCAAGGAGTCATCATGTCAGGTAGCCCTGAGGCATGGTCTTAGGGCTCAGGTCCTCCGAGAGAGAAAGAAAGAGAAAGAGAATTAGAGAGAGCATACTTAAATTCACACAGGACACCGGATAGGACAGGAGAAGTACTCCAGATATAACAAACTGACCCTAGCCCCCCGACACATAAACTACTGCAGCATAAATACTGGAGGCTGAGACAGGAGGGGTCAGGAGACACTGTGGCCCCATCCGAGGACACCCCCGGACAGGGCGTAACAGGAAGGATATAACCCCACCCACTTTGCCAAAGCACAGCCCCCACACCACTAGAGGGATATCTTCAACCACCAACTTACCATGCTGAGACAAGTATAGCCCACAAAGATCTCTGCCATGGCACAACCCAAGGGGAGGGGGGGGGGGGCGCCAACCCAGACAGGATGACCACATCAGTGAATCAACCCACTCAGGTGACGCACCCCTTCCAGGGACGGCATGAGAGAGCCCCAGTAAGCCAGTGACTCAGCCCCTGGAATAGGGTTAGAGGCAGAGAATCCCAGTGGAAAGAGGGGAACCGGCCAGGCAGAGACAGCAAGGGCGGTTCGTTGCTCCAGAGCCTTTCCGTTCACCTTCCCACTCCTGGGCCAGACTACACTCAATCATATGACCCACTGAAGAGATAAGTCTTCAGTAAAGACTTAAAGGTTGAGACCGAGTTTGCGTCTCTGACATGGGTAGGCAGACCGTTCCATAAAAATGGAGCTCTATAGGAGAAAGCCCTGCCTCCAGCTGTTTGCTTAGAAATTCTAGGGACAATTGGGAGGCCTGCGTCTTGTGACCGTAGCGTACGTGTAGGTATGTACGGCAGGACCAAATCAGAGAGATGGGTAGGAGCAAGCCCATGTAATGCTTTGTAGGTTAGCAGTAAAACCTTGAAATCAGCCCTTGCTTTGACAGGAAGCCAGTGTAGGGAGGCTAGCACTGGAGTAATATGATCACTTTTTTGGTTCTAGTCAGGATTCTAGCAGCCGTATTTAACACTAACTGAAGTTTATTTAGTGCTTTATCCGGGTAGCCGGAAAGTAGAGCATTGCAGTAGTCTAACCTAGAAGTGACAAAAGCATGGATTAATTTTTCTGCATCATTTCTGGACAGAAAGTTTCGGATTTTTGCAATGTTACGTAGATGGGAAAAAAGCTGTCCTTGAAATGGTCTTGATATGTTCTTCAAAAGTGAGATCAGGGTCCAGAGTAACGCCGAGGTCCTTCACAGTTTTATTTGAGACGACTGTACAACCATTAAGATTAATTGTCAGATTCAACAGAAGATCTCTTTGTTTCTTGGGACCTAGAACAAGCATCTCTGTTTTGTCCGAATTTAAAAGTAGAAAGTTTGCAGCCATCCACTTCCTTATGTCTGAAACACATGCTTCTAGCAAGGGCAATTTTGGGGCTTCACCATGTTTCATTGAAATGTACAGCTGTGTGTCATCCGCATAGCAGTGAAAGTTAACATGTTTTCGAATGACATCCCCAAGAGGTAAAATATATAGTGAAAACAATAGTGGTCCTAAAACGGAACCTTGAGGAACACCGAAATTTACAGTTGATTTGTCAGAGGACAAACCATTCACAGAGACAAACTGACAAACACCTCATTTAGTACTTAGTGCCACCACTTCTGGCAAGGACAACAGGATGAGGTCACATTTGGAGAGATTTTGGACCATTCCTCTATGCAGATCCTTTCAAGATCCTTCACATTCTTGGGTTTGCGCTTATCAACTGCCCTTTTCAACTCAGCCCACAGGTTTTCGATTGGATTGAGGTCCGGTGACTGAGATGGCCATGGCAGAACATTGATTTTGTCACAGAACTTGAGGTGTGTTTTGGGTCATTGCCTTGTTGGAAAGTCCACCTACGGCCAAGTCCCAACCTTCTGGCAGAGGCAACCAGATTGTCAGCCAAAATTGCATGATACTTGGTGGAATTCATTATGCCATCAATCTTAACCAGTGCAAAATGCATTTGCGTCCTCTACCCGCAAGGTTTAACTGGTACATATCTTTAGAATTTTTAAATGATTGCCCTGACAGTGCTCAGTGGTATATTCCATGGTTTGTGGATCTTGTCGCCATTACCAGATTTATGAAGGTCTACGACCATCATTCTCTTTTAAACTGCCAGTTCTTTTGTTTTCTTCATGGTGTTGGATGACAAAGGGATATTGCATGCGTGTTACCTCATTTTTTTATACCCTAGTGAAACGGGAAGTAATGTAAGGCCTCAATATAGTTCCTTAAGACTTAGATAAACATAAATAAGTGGAATTTAATTCCTGGTTTAATTTTGGTAGATGTTATTTACAATAATCTTTAAGGGTGCCATGAATTGTGAAACCATAATTTTGAAGATGTTGATTTTTAATTAAATCAATCAATTATTTTGGTGGGTTCCAATGAAACATTAATAAAGTATTTCTCACATGTTGGTATTTTGAGTTTCTCTATAATTATTTTATATAATAGCCCACTGTATATATAGGATCTTACTTCTGACTGTGTGTGAGTGTCTTATTATGTAATGGACATTGACAGGCATTAGCAAATGTGGCAGTATTTATTTAGCTTTATGGCACAATGTGACAGTTTTTGGCTTTATGGCATAGCAGCTCACCTGTGTGAATTGTGAAACATAACACTCCTCTTCTTTCTTGGACAGAGGATGAGAGTGAAGGGCTGAAGAACATGAAGCTGTCTCGCTTGTCTGGCCTCCTGGAGAGAGAAAGGAAAAGAGCAGAGAGTCTGAAGGAGAAGAGCCGTGAGAGTGCCTCCCTGCTGCAAAGGCAGACTCACTGCTACCTCTCTGTAAGAGAAGCTCACCACACGGTTAGATGTATTAGTCTCACATGTTATGATCTTCACTCACAATCGACGTGTTCTCTCTCCAGGAGCTGTTAGGGTGCATCCAGATTCTCCAGTCTCTGATCCTGGACCACAGGCTGAAAGCCCAGAAAGAGCTGGACAGGAAAAAGATTGATTACTTTGAGGCCAAATGTGAGATCATCATGCAGAAGATCAGGTGCGATAGTCTCCCCTGTGTACACGCCTACTGTACACTGGGATCCTTCAAATGCAATTCACCGTGTTAGGAATTCATTTTTCATACATGTCAATCAGTAATGTTCAGTTTCCGTATATATTTTACATTTCCTTAACTATCTGTCTTCACAACAGAGCTGAGATGTTGGAAATTCAGCTAGATACCTACACAGCAGACACAATATCTGCCCATAAAAAAATAAGGTGAGTCAAATGCTTCCACTGCCCAGCAACTCAATACGTCATTATCATATCAACCACTCTTGGGGATCTCAACACCAGAGGGGTATACTACAAAGCAGGATCAATGAGTTAGCTTCTGTCTTTTCTAGCATGGCCACATATACTGAACAAAAATTTTAACGCAACATGTAAAGTGCTGGTCCCATGTTTAATGAGTTGAAATAAAAGATCCCAGAAATGTTCCATACTCACAAAAAGCTTGTTAGCCTGTTAGTGAGCATTTCTCCTTTGCCAAGATAGTCCATCCACCTAACAAGTGTGGCATAGCAAGAAGCTTATTAAACAGCATGATCATTACACAAGTGCACCTTGTGCTGGAGATAATGAAAGCCCACTCTAAAATGTGCAGTTGTGTCACACAACACAATGCCTCAAATCAAATGTGTTGGTCACATACACGTGTTCAGCAGATGTTATTGCGGGTGTAGCGAAATGTTTGTGTCTCAAATTGACAGAATGTGCAGTTGGCATACTGAATGCAGGAATGTCCACCAAAGCTGTTGCCAGAGAATTTAATGTTCATTTCTCTACCATAAGCTGCCTCCAACGTAGTTTTAGATAATTTGGCAGTATGTCCAACTAGCTTAACACCTGCAGACATGTAACCACGCCAGCCCATTACCTCCACATCCGGCTTCTTCACCTGCGGGATCGTCTGAGACCATCCACCTGGACAGCTGATGAAACTGTGGGTTTGCATAACCAGGAATTTCTGCACGAACTGTCAGAACCGTCTCGGGGAAGCTCATCTGCATGCTCGTCGTCCTCACCAGGATCTTGACCTGACTTCAGTTCGGCGTCGTAACCGATGCTTACCTTTGATGGCCACTGATGGCCACTGGCATGGTGCGCTCTTCACGGATTAATCCTGGTTTCAACTGTACTGGGCAGATGGCAGCCAGCGTGTATGGCGTTGTGTGGGTGAGCGGTTTGTTAATGTCAGTGTTGTGAACAGAGTGCCCCATGGTGGCATGTTATGGGCGTGCATTAGCTACGGACAATGAACGCAATTGCATTTGATCTACGGCAATTTTAATGCACAGAGATACCGTGATGAGATCCTGAGGCCCTTGTCATGCCATTCATCTGCCGCCATCACCTCATGTTTCAGCATGATAATGCACGGCCCCATGTCGCAAGGATCTGTAAACAATTCCTGGAACCTGAAAATGTTCCAGTTCTTTCATGGCCATTCAGCATGTTTGGTATGCTTTGGATGGATGTCTACGACAGTATGTTCGAGTTCCCGCCAATATCCAGAAACTTCACACAACCATTGAAGAGGAGTGAAACAACAGGCCACAATCAACAGCCTGATCAACTCCACGCGAAGGAGATGTTGCGCTGCATATCAGATACTGACTGATTTTCTGATCCACGCCCACACTTTTTAAAAAGCTATCTGTGACCATATCTGTATTCTCAGCCATGTGAAATCCATAGATTGGAGCCTAATGAATTTATTTCAATTGACTGATTTCCTTGTATGAACTGTAACTCAGTAAAATCTTGAAATTGTTGCATTTTATATTTTTGTTCATTGTAGTTACACCTGCCTCTCTCATTCAGTCCTTGTTCTTGTGTGTCTTCATTGCAGGGAGAAGCTGGAAACGGAGCTGAATGCCTCCCAGTTAGAGAAGCAGTCTGTGGAGTGCAAACTTTCGTCCTTTGAGATATTTGGCAAGGAATTTGAGGCTCTAGCTGAGGAATATTCCAGACTGCGTCAGGAGATTGACACCAAGAGTTGGGCTCTGAAGGAATTCTCTCAGCACACGGACTAACTCGGAATTAACATCAGACAGTTCTGTTTCAGAAAAACACAGTTAAGAGTCTTGTCCGGATGTTTTCAAGAGAATTTTCTTCACACTTTTGTTGACTAGCTATCTCCATAGTGTAAAATTATGGTTTTGATTGTTTTTTGTTATAAAATGTATGATTACCTGGTGGTCTTTTGATTGTTGTTCAGTTTAATAATCCCACTCTGATATAGCATAACAGTACATTCAGAATCCTACATTTTCATGTAATTGTTGGCATTTCCTGCCTAAATTTGCCCACTTTGCTAATGAAGTAATCATTAAAATAATTGGCAACATCAAATGGTTTTGTGATGAATAAACCATTTCATTTGATGAAATATGGAGTTGAATTTGTCTTTCTGCCCATAATTTAATTTAAAGGACTCAAATGTTGATCTTGGCTTCATGATACAGTTTCTTCTACTTTTTGTTGAGTTCGGTCACATAATTTCTCAATTTGCAGTAAATCAGCCAATCAGATGCGCAGACAGATTTATTAGCCAGTCCTTTTGCACCATCTTTCAACCATACAATTTTTAAATTGCTCATCAATCCATGGAACCTTAATAGTTCTTACAGGTGCATGTTTGTCTATAATTGGAAGAAACAATTGAATAAATTCATCAAGTGCAGCATCTGGATGTTTGTTATTAATCACATCAAACCAGCAAATATTTTTAACATAATCCAGGAGTCACAGCAAAAATATTTTGTATGATCTCTTATACAATATTTTAGGCCCAGATTTTCGAGCTTTGGCTATCCTAGATTTAGCCACAATTTTGTGTTCACTACATCCAATGCTTACGGATACAGTTTTAGAACAACGTTCTACAGTATTAGTAAAAATGTGATCAATACATGTGGATGATCTTGTTCCTGTAGTGTTTGTAAACACCCTGGTAGATTGTTTTATAACCTGAACCAGATTACAGGTACTGGTTACAGTGAGAAGCTTCTCTTGATCAGACAGCTTGATGAAAACCAGTCAATATTCAGGTCCCCAAGAAAGTAGGCCTCTACATCACATACAATATCAAGCGTTTCACACACATTGAGATACAGGCTATAGGCTGGATCATGTTGTATTGTTATACAATTTAATTATGTAATGTATTGATTGTTGCTGCCTTCTTGGCCAGGTCTCCCTTGAAAAAGAGACTCTGGGTCTTAACAGTAAGCAAGTGTAAACATAGAACACCCCATTCTATGTAATGTCAATCATTGTGCTGACTAGCTTTGTGCTACCTGTCAGTTCATTGATAGTTAGCTTATATCAATACAGTTTACTGTTCCCAAAACTGAAATCTGTTATAAACAGCGTGTATTTTACTCTGCCAACGTTTAAAATAAATGGTGTTTAGCTGTATAAGGGCGGAAATATGCAAATACATGCTAGAACGCGTCAGTAGGATCTCACTGGCTCGTGCTTGGCTCTGCCCACTATTTTGGGTTAGTTATTAACATCTTCTGAAGTATTCCCGAGGGAGCTGTTGCGCCCCTAGCGGCAAGATACCTTCTCGCGTCACCGAATGTTCCCAAATTGTTGACGTGGTGCGGTTCGCTACCGGACAGGAAGGATGGCCGACCAGAGCAGGCAAATTAAACTCGCCGCAGCCAAGAAAAAGGTACACATTTGAATTGCCCATTTCACAGCGAATATAACCGTTTTTTCAAACGTTACTCTGTTCTGGATTCGAGTTGTCAGTAGTTTCAAGTTTTCACGAACCCGTGTGATGTTGACATTCCACGTCCTCGGACCGGTCTGCAGTCGGCCAACCCAACTCGCATCCTCCTGCTGTGGCTGTTAGTGCGCACGAAATACCGAGGCTTAGCTTGGGCCTCTAATCGTAGCATTAAGTAGCAAGAGTATGTGGACAATTTATACCGGGCAGGGACTTGTAAACTTTGCAATGGCGTTGCTCCCTAGGTACAAACCTTCTGTAGTTTTATCAACCCAATTGGCCAGTTTACGTTTGCTCATGTTAGCTAGCCATAGTGATTTCGCTAACGTTAGCTAACTATCAATGAACTGACAGGTAGCACCGAGCCAGTTGGCACAAGATGATTGATGCTAGCTAACACAATATTACACATAATGGGGTGTTCTTTTGTTTTGACTTTCTGTCACTTTGTGTACGTTAGCTAGCTACGTTATAACTTCCTAAGAATGCATGCCTGCCAGTGTCACTAACGTTTATATGGTTAATGAAATGACAAACTGAAGATAATGTTACCGTGGCTAAGTAAAACGTTTGCTTAGTTATATCTATTGAGTCATGTTTGACAGGAAGCAATGTGTTAGTGAAGAGTAACGTGACGGGTAGTTTTACAGCAGACGCTTCCTCTCCCTGTCTCTGTTTTGTCACTCAGTAGCTAGCTACCTAGAAATATTGTATATAGATAGCTTGATTTGATTAGCTATTTTGTTTGAAGAACAGTTGTCTTGCTCAAGTCATTTGCGTCGCCTACTATCTCTTTCGACATGGTGATAACCACATACTATTGTTGAGATCCAACTCAGGAATTTGACATGGCATTCTTATCTCTCTGATGGAGTTTCTCTAATTTGTCTCATGACAGCTGTCACAGCACAACCTTGTGCAGGCGGGCGCATGTTCTACCATTACACATTTAAAAACAAACCCACTTGTGCAAGGGGGATGTTTTCTCATTTCACATTTAAAAACTAAAAAGTACTTTCCTCAACCTTCAGCTATTGCAGCAATTGGTTATGCTGTAAGATATTGTTGGACAGTTTTGGATCTTTCTAAATACTCATTCCATTGTCACCCACACCAGTGATACCATACCCAGGAATAACTGCTCATACTGTAGTCTAATCATATGGGATCCTTCTGAATATTCACATTATTGTAAGCCACACCAAGGATCCCTGTACTTTCTATGCAATATAATTATTCTGCTGATGTGCTTAGCCTAGCAAACATGTGAGTTCCAGACAGTTGAGAGCTCTCATTGTCCTCTTCCCCTCCTCTCTTGTGCCGGGCAGCTGAAGGAGTTTCAGCAGAAGAGTTCTCCTGCCAGTGGAGGAGGGGGTGGAAATGGAGGAGGAGGACCAGGTGCCAAGAAGAAGAGGAAGGGAGGGAGCCAACCAGACACACCCTCAGCTGACCTACACTCTCCAGACAATGTGAGTCACCCAGCTGCATGCCCGCTGTGTGTGATGAGTTTGAGTACTGTTCATGCACACTGCTCCACTGCTTCTTTGCAAGATTTGACTTCACGCTATTTGCATTTCAATATCAAAGTGAAATGTTGCAAGAAAGCAGTCTGATACTTCTGCTCTGGAATCACATTTAATGTTCCAGCTCAGCTGCACACTTCACGTGTGTGAGTGCAGCCATTTGCAAGTGTACTGTCAGTGTTTGTCATTTATGTCAGATCATGGAATGTAAAATGCAGCTATGCTCCAGTGACCAAAGGACGTGTCTTCGTCAGGCAAGAAAGTACTATCATGCTCTGTCAATTTGTTTTCCCTTCAGGACGTTGCATCTTAACACACACACCCTTCTGTTTGGTTAAAATCAATATTATTATGTTAATGTGCCTTTAATCCTATTAGAATGACATCAGATTGGCAATTGTTTCATAGCAATGTCGGGAGGGTGTGTAAGGGACAGGCGATGGTTACTGTAATAATTATATACGGAGTATTCGGAAAGTATTCAGACCCCTTGCCTTTTTCCACATTTTGTTATTCTAAAATTGATTAAATAGTTGTTTTTTACCTTATAAATGTACACACAATGACAAAGCAAAAACATTTGTATCAAATAAAAAATAATTAATTTACAAAAGTATTCAGACCCTTTATTCAGTACATTGTTGAAGCACCTTTGGCAGCGATTACAGCCTTGAGTCTTCTTGGGTATGATTACAAGCTTGGCACACCTATATTTGGGGAGTTTCTCCCATTCTTCTCTGCAGATCCTCTCAAGGTCTGTCATGTTGGATGGGGAGCGTTGCTGATTGGTGGAGTGCTGCAGAGATGGTTGTCCTTCCGGATGGTTCTCCCAGCTCTGTTGAAGTGACCATTGGGTTCTTGGTCACCTCCCCAACAAAGGCCCTTCTCCGATTGCTCAGTTTGGCCAGGAAGCCAGCTTTAGGAAGAGTATTGGTGGTTGCAAACCTTTTCTATTTAAGAATGATGGAGGCCACTGTGTTCTTGGGGACCTTTAATGCTGCAGAAATGTTTTGGTACCCTTCCCCAGATCTGTGCCTCGACACAATTCTGTCTCGGAGCTTTACGGACAATTTCTTCGAACTCATGGCTTGGTTTTTGATCTGACATGCACTGTCGACTGTGGGACCTTATACACAGATGTGTGCCTTTCCAAATCATGTCCAATTAATTGAATCTACCGCAGGTGGACTCCAATCAAGTTGTAGAAACATCTCAAGAATGATCAATGGAAACAGGATGTACCTGAGCTAAATGTTGCGTCTCATAGCAAAAGTTTTGAATACTTATGTAAATAAGTTATTTATGTTTTTTATTTTTAATAAATTAGATTTGTCTAATAAAAACCGGTTTTCACTTTGTCGTTATGGGGTATTGTGTATAGATTGAGCATTATTATTATTTTTAAATCCATTTTAGAGTAAGGCTGTAAAATAACTGTGGACAAAGTCAAGGGGTCAGAATACTTAACGAATGCACTGTAGTTCCTGGATCTTTTTTGCAGTATTTGTTTGCTTTAACTTCTGCCCTAGCCTTCCCATGGTGAAACCAGTTTTTCTGGCATCGGTAAAGACTTTGCTCCCAGCCAGTCACAATGACAGTCATTTTCTTGGAGGAACATTATCACAGAATCAAATCTTTTCTATACTTCTAGAGACGGAACTGATTGTGATGAGTCAGCCGCTAACATTGTCTGTCAATGAAGCTGCAGGTTGTGGGCTTTCAAATCTTTATCTTTCATTGCCCTTCCTCCCTCCCTCCCTCCCTCATTAGCTCATTCACTGTCCCTCTCTCTCTCACCCTTCCATTCCCCTCTCCCATAGATTCAGAGTATTCTGAAAGTTCGTAGTCAGACCAATGGATTAGCTCTGCCTCCCTTTGGCAACAGCCAGGTGAGCTTACCTCCCTCCTGCCTTCTTTTTCTCTCTCTCCCTCTCACTCTTCCCCACTATCTCTTCTTTTGTCCTTTTTGTTCTTTTACACCTGTCTCTTGCCCTCTACTTACCTCACTTGATCTCGCTCTGTGTATCGGTCCTTTTCCCTCCCTAATGTCTCAATCCCTCTGTTGTTTTTGCTCCTCTCCTGCATGATATTCCCTATGGTCACTGGTTGCTCATCGTAGCCATTTCTCTACAGGGAGAGAAGTGCTTTGTATTTACTTTGCCATTTGTTGATTTATTATGAATATGCTAGGATAAAGCCTAGCTAACCGTTTTTAGTTCTGTTTTGGGTCAGCCCATCAGGGGCGTGATGTTGATTTGGTAGTATCTGTGTGTTTTGCATGTTTATAACTTCTGGACCTAATTTATTTGTTTGTTTATTTACCATGCTGGCATGTTTCCATCAGTGAAATCAAGATGTGTGTGATTGTCCATCCATGTGTTGTGATTGTGCTGCCTGACTGTACCTTGTTTTGTAGGTTAGAATGGTGTGGACATGTGTATGTTTCCTTTGTATATTTCCAAATTGCTTCAACCACAATCTCTGGATGAGCACTGAAAAGTAATGTCTGTGTGTATTGTGGCCTCAGGCCCACGTTGATGAGGAGGTGAGAAGGTCCCCTGTCACCCAGCTACTGGAGGACCCAAACGGAGAGGCCGGCCGCAGCTCCCCTGGTTCTAACCCTGCTAGCTCTATGTCTGCTACTAACCCTGAGTGTGTCAGCCACGCCCACAATACTGACATGCAGCAGGTGTGTCCCTCCCTCCCACCGTCTTCTATCTGTCTCCATCTCTCTCTCTTACTGTTGCAAGGTATACTGAATCTTCTGTACTTTTTCAATACTAGAACCTGAAAAACAGTTTGGTCCTAGAATTTTTACTATCAGTACTTCTGGCAAATGTGTTTCACATCATCTACTGATTTTAATAGATAATCAACTCTGTCTATTAGCGCAGCCGTTGTCCCCTTATCGCGCCGTGCCACTTACTCATTTCTAGCCTGTCCTGAGGAACTACTGCATTCACTGGGAGTCTGGGCTGCATTATCGCTCGCTGAACAGAAATTAACACATTTGAATAATGCAACACGGCATGCATAAATGTTGAAACAACTGTTAATTACTTACTAGTATTTGTCCATTTAAAGGCTAGAACACCTTCCAATGCAAGAAGATACCGGTAGCTTTCCTCGCTAGTTTACAGCTGAAGCAAACATCAACTCACTATCATAGTACCTTGTATGTGATAATATGCAAACCATAGCACAACATTTTGCTTATTTCAAAGCTGATTATCACCAAAAACTTTCTTCGTTCACTTTCTCGCCTGACTCAGTCAAGATCATCTTTGCGCAAGCCTCTTAGTGTGTGAGTGAATGTCATGGGTCTTAAAGAGACAGCGCACACTTTATAAAAGAAGAGATTGCTTCTTCTGTGCAAATGTTGTTGATCCGTAAAGTAAGTCCCAAATTGTTTTTCATCTGTAGCCCCAGGAATTCAGCCAAAACGAGCAATAACTCAATGCATGCACACACTCCAATTGAATATGCATTGACCTGTATTGTAAATAGTCTTGATTTACCCAGTTTATCAATCGACTAGATTCACTATTCAAATAAGGCTAATCATTTATGTAGTTAATTTTTTTACAAAGTCAAAATGATTGTATAATTGATCCATTATGCATGCATTCTAAAATCTTACATTTCTAATATATTGATACTGAACTCGAAAGATCTGTCTGGATCAAGTGCCATTCTGTGACTTTGGCTAATACGTCTTTTTGTCTCTTGGTATCGTGATTGTAGCGAGTATCTTGATATGAAATCTGGTATCGAAGTCCAAATTTTGGTATCGTGACCACCTCTCTCTCCACTCATTAATGAGTGGTCATTTTTAACCGTGTACAAGGATGGATTGGCCTAACTTGTGTACATTGTGTCTGAATACGTTTGGCCTGGTATGTCGCTTGCTTTGATGTTTTTTAGTTTCACTCAAAGCAATTTCCTCGCTCTCTCTCCTCTGCCACAGAACTGCACCCCTGACGGCAATGAAAACCATGCGGATGAGAATAGGTGGGTCACCAAGTCATCTTACACACACACACTCTCAATTCCTCTTCAGAATGTTCCCCCTGGTCTCTACCCTTCACAGCACCTCCCCCTCGCCTGCAGCTGTTGAACACACACACAGAATAAGTAGCACAGTTATGAAGGCTGGCAGTTCAGTTTATCACATTGATTGCTCCATTACTCAATAAGACTGGTGTGTTACTGTAACATTGGGCTAATTCTCTCTCTGTGTGTGTGTGTGTGTGTGTGTGACCAGACCCCTTTCATCCACAGAGAGCCTGCGGCAGCTCTCCCAGCAGCTCAACGGACTGCTCTCTGGGGTATGCGTGTACTTAATGGCCACAAAAAGGAGAAATTAGGCTTATAAACTGCAGTCGACGCACTGAGAAGTGCACGTCGCCTAATTGCAAGCCCCTCCCAATGATACTCTATCTTGGTTTGGATATTTGCCTGCTCCTGGTTTAGTGCGTTGCATAATCAGGAGTGCTGTTTGTGATGCTCTCATTGGCTCTGAGAATCTTGCTTTATTGTGGTTTGACTTATCTTGTTGTTTTTTTCCTGTCTATTCTAGTCATCCACCACCTATGTAAATGGAGACGGTGCTCCCTCGCCTGCCAATGAAAAAGAACTGGAGGTAAGTGACACATCACCACACCACACGTTGCCCCCTTATCATGGCCAGTACACAGGGAAAAGCACTATAAAATGCAATCCATTATTTATCCTGATCAGACAAACCCAGTCCCATTCTATCCCCATTTGAAGTTGCCCCTTGTTAAGCGTCATGCCTATTGAATCAGCCTCAGTACATGATGTTCACTCCCCTCCTTGTGTCCAATGTATCTCCATACACACACCAGAGAAATCATGTGTGTGTTGCCCCAGGTTATGTAGAGGTGTTCCATCCCCTCCTCTCCTCTCACAATCCCCTCCTCTCCTCTCACAATCCCCCCGTTCTTGCTCTCCATGCAGGAATGTGACTGGCCTCGGCCATACAGCTCACATGACCCCTCTGCCTGTTCTGGCCCCGCATCCAGGCTCGGGTTACACACACACACAGGCACACACAGCAAGTGATAGACTTGACTAATGACTATAACTTAGATTGTGTTGCACAGCTGAGACAACAATGCAATCTGAAATATCGTCATAGTCAGAACAGAACAAATTAAATGCCGTCCAGGCAACACTACTGTACCTTTCCCAGGCCCTGCATACATACAGTTTAGTGCAGAGGAACTCTATTTCTCCTTCTCAGGTCATATCTCTGTCCTGTGTAATAGTCCTCAGACCTGTTTGATTACCTTGCAGTTTGATGCAATCTATATAGAGAATGGACTCTCTCTTTTAGTAAATAAAATTCAGGCATCTTTCCAAAGCCTTGATTGGAGCTGGCGTATAGGTGTTAAAACATGTTATAGTGACTAGTTTGTAACTTGGCTGAGATCACATTAGGAACTTTGATGTTCTTACCGTGGTTGTGCAGTTCAGGGTTTTCCTAGCTCTTTCCTGGGGCCTGTCGTGAGTGCACTTTTTGGTTTTTGACCTAGCACTACACAGCTGATTCAAATAACCAACTCATCAAGCTTTGATTAATTTAACCAGGGAACCCTGGAGTAGTTCATGTTATGTAGACATCTGGAGATACTGAGGTCATGTGAGAACACTGTTTGTCACATTACATTACACACTCCAGTCTGTACATGTATTACTGAATGTTCTGTTAGCTGCCCCTGTCCTCACTGTATTACCTCACTAACTACTAGTAGGACCAAATACCTGCTGCTGCCATTTTTGTTGGTTCACATTTTACATCCCTGAAGGAGACCGAGAGTCTCTACTTTCACTTTAATGAATTATTGTTTGTATTTCTCCACTTCCCATCTGTTTTTAATTTATTTCACTTCAATTCACTCCCTCTTTTTTGTTGTTGTATGTTCACACATCAGAGTCGAAACCAGGAGCTGGCAACCGCACTGGACTCCAGCAACCTAACAAACTCTCAGCTCAGTACCAAGCTAGACCTGCTGGTAAGAGTGTGTGTGCGCGCATGCTTGGGTTTTGGGCGTTCTGCAAATAACCCCTCACAGCCCCCATAGCAAGACTCATACCACACCAAGTACACTGACTGGCCACAGATTGACTAGTATGTAACGAATGACGTAACACTTAGCACGTTGGCTAAACCGCAGCTGTGCTAAGTGGCAGCACAGTCAGTCAGTTGATCAAGTCATGCATGGTTTTGTTTATTCACCTCACAAATGTCATTGCCCTGCACTGTTCTCATTGGTAACCACTAAGCTTTGACATGCTCACCATGATCTCGACAATGAATGAAATGAGGGAATGTTTTTGTCAGTCGTTAATAATAGACCAGCTGCACTGATATTGCTTCTGGAGCTAGCTTGCTAACCGTCGCAACCCGACTGACTAGGCTAGTAAGCTTCTGTGCTGCTTTGTAAATGGGAGGTGCTCAATAGGTATTTGACTCCTGAAGAGTGAAAGGAGATGACTTGTTGTTTGGGTAGATGACTGACTTAGTGTAGTGATAGTGGTGGTTTGTGGATGGTGCTGATGTCACTGATTGTCCTCTGTCCTGTTTGTCTGACAGACCAAGCAATCTCAGGAGCTCACAGATCAGCTGCAAAAGGTAAGCATAAATATACTGGAAAAAAGATCAACGCAACATGTAATGTTTTGATGCCATGTTTCATGAGCTGAAAGAAAAAAATCCCCAAAATGTTCCATATGCACAAGTAGCTTATTTCTCTCAAATGTTTATCATCCCAGTTAGTGAGAATTTCTCATTTGCCAAGATAATCCATCCACCTGACAGGTGTGGCATATCAAGAAGCAGATTAAACAGCATGATCATTACACAGGTGCATCTTGTGCTGGGGACAAAATAAAGTCCACTCTAAATTGTGGAGTTTTGTCACACAATGCCACAGATGTCTCAAGTTTTGAGGGAGTGTGCAATTGGCATGCTGACTGCAGGAATGTCCACCAGAGCTGTTGCCAGATCATTTAATGTTCATTACTCTACCATATGCCACCTCCAACTTCGTTTTAGAGAATTTGGCAGTACTTCCAATCTCCCACACAACTGCAGACCACCTGTAACCGCGTCACCCCAGGACCTCCACATCCGGCTTCTTCACCTGCGGGATTGTCTGAGACCATGACCCCAGACAGCTGATGAAACTGTTGGTTTACACAACCAAATAATTTCTGCACAAACTGTCAGAAATCTTCTCAGGGAAGATCATCTGCATCCTCCTCACCAGGGTCTTGATCTGACTTCAGTTCGGAGTTTTAACCGACAAATGCTCACCTTCGATGGCCACTGGCACGCTGGAGAAGTGTGCTCTTCACGGATGAATCCTGATTTCAACTGTATTCGGCAGATGGTAGACTGCGTGCGTGTATGGCGTTATGTGGGCGAGAAGTTGGCTGACGTCAACATTGTGAACAGAGTGCCCCATGGTGGGGTTATGGTATGGTCAGACACAAGCTATGGACAATAAACACAATTACATTTTATTGATGGCAATTTGAATTCACAGAGACCGTGATGAGATCCTGAGACCCATTGTCATGCCATTCATCCGCCGCCATCACCTCATGTTTCAGTATGATAATGCACTGCCCCATGTCGCAAGGATCTGTACACGATTCCTGGAAGCTACAAATGTCCCAGTTCTTCCATGGCCTCCATACTCACCAGACATGTCACCCATTTGAGCATGTTTGGGATGCCCTGGATGGACATGTACGACATCGTGTTCCAGTTCCCGCCAATATTCAGCAATTTTGCACCGCTATTGAAGAGGAGTGGGACAACTTTCCACAGGCCACAATCAACAGCCTGACCAACAATATTTCAAAGGTTATGGATCTCGCTGCATGCGGCAAATTGTGGTCACACCAGATACTGAATGGTTTTCTGATCCATGCCCCTACCTTTTTTTTAAGGCATCTGTGTATTCTCAGTCATGTAAAATCCTTAGGTTAGGGCCTAATGAATTTATTTCAATTGATTTACATATATGAACTGTAACTCAGTGTCTCTCCTCAGTGTCCCTCCTTGTTCTTCAGTGTCTCTCCTCAGTGGATGAATGCAATATGTTTGTGCTTTCTTTGATCAGGAGCGAAAGGAGTTTGAACTGAAATGTGTGAGGGAGCAAGGAGCCATGCGAGAACAATTACAGGTACACACAACACAGTGGAGGCTGCTGAGGAGAGGACGACTCATAATAATGGCTGGAGCGAAAGGAATGGCATCAAACACATAGAAACCATGTGTTTGATGTATTTGATACCGTTCTGCTCCAGCTATTAACACGAGCCCGTTCTCCCCAATTAAGATGCCACCAACCTCCTGTGACACACATCCTCTGACATCTTCTCTTAATCCATTTGAAGACCTTTAAAAGCAATTCTCTCATTTCACTCTGCATTCCCAGATATGTGCTATGCATCTGTCTTAAGAGCCCATACACCATGTGTTGTTGCCTATTTACCCAGGGATGCACGCACTGACACACAGAACAAAATATGTTCTCGTCATTCCAAGTGAAACAAAGCTTTGATTTGATAAATGACGGGGATGATGCAGTACAATGACACCAATTGAATGAATCTATCTGTTTATTTCAAGATTGTATCATCTGCTTGTCTCTATCCATCCTCTTCTCTAGGTCCACATCCAGACCATCGGCATCCTGGTGTCGGAGAAATCGGAGCTGCAGACCGCACTGTCATACACGCAGCAGGCTGCCCGCCAGAAAACAGGTGAGTGTGTGTACACCCTGTGTGAGACTGAGGATGTATGAATATCAATGTGCGTATGTGAACGTTCTCAGTAATGTGCTGTGTTTTCAGGGGAGGCTGGTGAGAGGGAGTTGATGTGTGTAAAAGTCTATTCGGATTGGTGCTCAGTAAGCTGCTGATGTGTGTTTTCAGGAGAGGCTGAGGAGCTGGGTAACCGTCTCCAGGCCACCAAACAGAGAGTCTCTGAGCTGGAGAGAACCCTGTCCTCCGTCTCCACACAACAGAAACAGTTTGACAAGGTAACTTAAACACACACACAGAGAGAGAGAGAGAAACTGTGTGAGAAGGTAATTTACATTATCACACGCAAACACACTGGACTGATTCTGAGACAGTTACTTGAATGCCGTGAGCGATGAGTTTCGATTTGAGCTTTGCAGTAATGCGTTACATATGATTGATTATCTTGTTCTCTTGTGCAGCATAACAAAGAGCTAGAGAGAGAGAGAGACAACCTGAGGCTAGAGGTGTACAGACTAAAGTAAGTCTTACCTGTAGTATGCTACCATTCTACTAAATGGCTGGCCTTTTATCATATTTCCTTGTATGCTTTGTGGACTAGGTAGGAAAAGGAATCTAGTGGAAACCATGAGTGTCATCTATGAGTAGGTTAGGCAATTCAGAGGCTGTGTGTGTGTACGTTCCAACCTGACACTCCTATATCTCTTCGTCCCTGTGCAGTAGTGTGAGTGAGGAGAGGAGGCAGCAGAGTTCAGAGCTGTCAGAGCAGCTCAAGCTGAAGGTGAGTGAGAACAGTGCTATGAGACTGGACCTGGATGAACTGCGCAAGAGACTGGAGATGGCTGACGTCATGCTGCAACAGGTAGATAGATACACACTCTCCATACACACTGTCATTATCATTTGTTTTGCAGTTGTTCAATTATCTTGTTCTTTTATTCCTAGTTTTCCAGTCAGTCAGGGCCTCCCAGTGCCAACCAGCAGATGCAGTTACTACTGGAGGAGAAATTACAGATTGAGGTGCACACTGCTCAGGTAGGGGGGGGTGTGTGTGCATGCGAGCGCATTGTGTGGGATGAATTCACCTAGAACTGATTTATGACCACACATTTATAATCAAATTTGGTGGTTGCTTAGAATTGTCCTATTTAAATTGGAAATATGTTTTTTCCATATCCCAACTCGCCCTGAAACACCCTCAGAGAGTGGGGTCAGGGTCTGCCATTGTCAACAGCGACCCTGGAGCAATTGTGATAAAGTGCCTTGCTCAAGGGCACATTGACAGATTTTTCACTGTTGCGACTCTGTGATTCAAACTAGCAACCTTTCAGTTACTTGCCCAACTCTCTAACTGCCATTTACAAACGGGTGTATGCCTCTCTTTAATGTTTTAGCGCCATGCCATTGTGTTAATGGTCTTTTGGTATTATCTATAGTTAATGGAGTCGGTGGCCCAGCTGCAGACAGAGAGAGACCGTTACGCTGAGCAGATCCATGAGGAGGGACGAGTATGGAAGGACAAGACAGAGCAGCTGCTCTCTCAGGTACACTATGCTACCCCCCCATTAGCAGAACCTATAGAGCTGGCATAGCCTCTGAACGGAATACTAGAAATACTTAGTCAAGTTGTTGATTGGCGTGTGTGTGTGTCCTGTGCAGGTGACACTAGTAGCAGAGGAGAGAGACAGGAGCATCAGTCAGATCCAGGAGCTAGAAGCCCACATCACAGACCTGAAGCACGCTGCAGGTGAGGCACACAGCTACCCTCCTTGTTTTGCACATCCGTGGTTCTCAGAAGAGCTTTCTACCAAAGACAAGCTTACTGTGTTCGTCCTGTCAATGATTATCATGAAAGGATTTGTATTGCCATAAGAAAAGTACAATGTACTGTTGGTGAAAGGAGAAAAATGTTCTCAAAGGGAGATGAACTGATTGTTTTCTCCTCCCCAGCCCTTTTGTCCCATGAGAGAGAGGCCCAAGTAGATCCCCAGCCCTCAGGGCCCTCAGCGAGTGAACTGGCCCTCCAGGAAGCCCTCAGCAGCCTGCAGCAGGAGAGAGACTCTCTCAACACACAGTTCCAGGCCCAGGTGATAACCTCCCCTTCTCTCGCACACACACTACCAGTGAATAATAACACGCACTGTGCATATCACACTCTGAACACTCCCTGTCTCATCAAGGCCTTGACTAATAAGATGCATTATGGTTTGTGTTGGTGCCGGCCTGGAACCAAATCCTGGACACCATTTCCCTGTTATAGAGTCTCACAAGCAGAGTCTCACTGTTCTTCCCGTTCCTTTGCTATAGCTACGTGACAACGAGCAGCTGAGTCGTATGTGCTCGGAGCAGGAGTCCCGTCTCTCGGAGCTGGAGCGCCATGCGGAGCGCGGGGCCGAGGATGCAGAGGACCGCAGGCGCATGCTGGAGGACGTGCAGAGCGACAAGGCCACCATCAGCCGCGCCCTGGCCCAGAACCGCACCCTTAAAGACCAGCTGGCTGAGCTGCAGAACGGCTTCGTCAAACTGGTAAGGACGAATATTACCTATTTACTGTCCTGTTGACTTATTTGAAGTATTCACTAATCTGCCTAAGTTTGGTTGGTGATAAAATAAATGGGTGGAACTGGAAACATGGTTTTTACTCATCCAGCCACATTCAAAACACACACATTTACAGTTTAGGCATTTAGCAGACGCACTTATCCAGAGCGACTTAGTTCCTCTTAAGGTAGCTAGGTGAGACAACCAAATATCACAATCATAGAAAATCGAACTTTTCCTCAATAAGCTACTATCAGCAGTCAGTGCTAGTAAGATAAGACACGTTAGAATAACAAGGGTGTTGCCTCGTGTTGAATGTCTCTCTGCCATCCTAGACCAATGAGAACATGGAGCTGACCACTGCTCTGCAGTCAGAGCATCACGTCAAGAAGGAGCTGGGACGCAAGATGGGACAGCTACAGGAGGACCTGCATAACTTCAAGGAGCAGGTAGGGACACACAAGTGGAGGCTGCTCAGGGGAGGACGGCTCATAAGAATGGCTGGAACAGAGCGAATGGAATGGCATCAAACATGGGATGTTTCTCTATGCATACTACTGTGCTCCAAGTGCATTCTCCGAGGACGTTCTCTTGAGTATGTTCTTGTGAGGACGCATAAAACATTTAATTTGAGAAGCACTCCCCCTACTGTATTACCTCACGCTGCATCTCCCCATTCATTTCTTCCAGCCAGGACAATGGCAACAATAGAGACAAAAGACTGCATTCTGTAAGGCTGCATGATGCGACTAATGATGATTTGAAAAAAGACGCTTGGAAGGCATAAGCTCGGCTTAGTTTTTTGCTCAGGCTGCACACACTTCATCAGTCTCTCATTCACAATTTAATGGCGGCATCCCCTTTGTGTGGCCGTAATGCAACCTAAAAAAGTCCATGCTTTTTGCGGCCAGTGGCCGTTGTGCCCTTCTCCCTGAGTGCCGCACGCTCCTAAGCACCTCTCACATGGCTCTCCATCACGTGATCGGGTCTTTCTCACAGGCTACCAGTGAAGACACACATAGGGGGACGCACGCATCCTTATCCAATTCCAAGGTGCATGTTGGAAGAACTGTCCACATTTGATTTTTGTCAGCCAACATGATGAGTAACGAACAGTAAAACGAACAGTAAAATCACTAGCCTATGTCAATGTACAATCCCCCATAGTACAAAAATTGACCTATTCTGTGTGAGAAATAAATATTCCAAACATAGTCTGGGACAGTTGTGGAATGCGATGGATATCAAATTAATCCAACCACTATCATCAACAACAAAAAAGTTTTACGCAATGTGGCTGACGCAAAAAAACAGCTTTAAATTATGATAAACAATTTGGCCTCTTTCTTCACATTATAAGCACAGCAATGTGCACAGGGTAGTAGGCTACGAGCGCAAATGTTCCATTAGCGGAAAACATCATTATCAAAAGTGACCACAAATGCGATTTATGCATTTAATGCTTTTATTATAAAGGTGCATTTTTATGGTGAAAATGATCTTCCCCAAACTTGAAACTCACACGCTGCTTATGTATACCACTTAGGCTCTACACCCCTTCTAAAGCGGATTAATGTGCTTCATTTTAAGAAGTTGTTTGGACACTTTAGGGCTATGGGTTAGGCTACATGAGGTGTGCAACTATGATTCGAAAAAACTTGCAAAAAGAAGCCATTGTTTCTTTCCCTTATGCTGGGCATAATTCACAAGTGATCATTCACAAGTAGTAGGCTAGTATTGTCTCCCATCAGACTATTCTTGATTTAATCTTGTCTTTACATATAATATATGTGAAATTAGTTTTGATTTAGAATGGACAATTATCATGCACCTGTCTTGAAACGGGCAGCGGGGGGAAAAATACATCTCACCTATGCACTTATTTTTATGCCAGCCATGAGGCTATACTCCTGTTGTAAAGATAAACAATGTGCTTAATATTAGGAAAGTTGTGAAATATAGTAGGCCTAGCAGAAAGTTGATGGGATCCTTCCCTTTTTAATAGTGGCCATCACTCTGTCTATAGGCTATGTAATTGCATGGCCTATAGGAATGTTGCGCCTCATGAGCTCTCATGAAGCTTTTTATTAGATTTTTGATGACATTTGCATTGATGTCAGAGTGACTAGTACCAGGCAGTTAGCAAATTTGGTAGGCCACTAATGAACATCAGCAGCATCAGAGCTTGGAGAAGCCTAATTACCGTGCCTAAACGGTCACGTGGAATTTGTTTGACTTCATGACTCATGACTGCCGGTGTGGCGGTCACCGCAACAGCCCTAGTCTGAATACTTTCTGATTAACTATGTGAATCATAATCTAGCTAGAAAGATTACCTTAAACTAATGTTATGCAAGGTAGATGTCAATTCTTCATGGCCAGCTAGCCAGTTGACCTTATGGACTTACTCATTCACTGAACCTTCCTTCTTCTAGCCAGGACAATGTCAAAAGAGACGAAACAAGATATACACAAAGCAAACTTTTTACTTCATATCTATGAGCTAGCTATATGTGAATCGTAATAATGTAGCTAACAAGATAGTATAACAGGCATGGGTAGCTAGCTAACAATTCTTTGTGGCTATTCTTTGTGGCTAACAGTAGTTGCTAGCCAGTTAGCTCTAATTTACTATGGGCTTACGACCTACAGTGGGTATTGTAGGCAGGTAACCATGCCAAAATTAACACAATGTATTCATCAACATATCAAGATAAAATGTTGTAGTCGGGCAACATATGAGATGTGAATAGGCAACATTAATTACAAAGTCGGAGTGTATTTTCTCTCACTTCAACTCAAGTAATGTCCGCTATTGATTTCAAGAAAATGTAATTTTATACGTGGTTACGTCATATTTCTTTGCATACTTTCCATGGATGCTTGCGTCTATGCATGCTTCAAAATATGTACAAATGGAGTACGCATTCGAGAAGTGCTCCGTTTCGCATACTTTGATTTGGACTCATACTCCGACCCTTCCTTGCTCCACTTTGCATGCATGGTTGTATGCATTTTGAGAAACACCCCATGTGCTTGATGTATTTCATACCATTCCGCTCCAACCATTACCACCAGCCCATCCTCCCCAATTAAGGTGGTGAACAGCTGCAGGAACAACATTTGTCACACAAACACACTCACACGTCTGCTTCATCCCCAGTTGGAGCTGAAGTCTCTGGAGTACCAGGCACTGCTGGAGCAGCGGGACCAGATAGTGGCCCACCTACAGCAGTACTCTGCAGGCTACACGGCCCTGGCATCTGAGCGGGAGCAGCTCCACAGACAGTACTTGCAGCAGAGCCAGCTGATGGACCGGCTGCAGCATGACGAGACCCATGGAAAGGTTCAACTGGAGATGAGCCACAAACAGCTGGAGCAATACCAGGTCAGGGAACGGGGCACGCATACATTCATAATGCATCGTTACTGCTGCGCTGGCTGGCCGGCTGGGTTGTCAATAGTTGCCACAAAGTCAAAATAGGCTACATCGTAAAAATTCATGAAAACTTAAAAGGTTAGGCTTATGGTTAGTGGTGGGGTTAAGGTTGGTGTTGGGTTTAGGGTTAGGTTTAAAATTGGATTTTGAGAAGATAAATTGTAGAAATGGGTGGGGTTTATGATTTTGTGGCTGTGGTAACCCTCCCCCATACAGGAGAGGCTGGAGCGGTTGTCCAGAGACAACGAGCAGCTGAAGGCTGAAGTCACAGAGCTGCTCAACAGCTCAGCCCTGGCCACACCCCCCAGAGACCAGGGAGACGGAGTGGAGAGCCAATCCCTGCCAGAAAGCCCACAGAAGTCCTCCATTGCTATCCCAGAAGACTTTGAGAGCCGGGAAGAGATGGTAAGGAGAAAATGACTATCAGTGGTTTTAAGTGGCCTCTAGTGTTGTTGCTCCCAAATGCTACATATGTGAGGATTTTCAAAGCATCTCTCAGTCTCCGATTTAAAAAAAAATAAAAAATAAAAAATCCTCTTCCGTCTCTCTCAGGAGGAGTTTGTGCGCGATGCAGTGGCACGTGTGGAGGCAGAGAGAGATGAGGTGAGGAGCAGACTGGAGGAGGAGAGGAGACTGCTCCTTGCAGCTCGTCACCAGGCTGCAGCACCCAGCATGGAGTTCCAGCACCACAGTCATGACCATGACCACGGTCACAGCCACGGCCACACTCACAGCCATGACGGCCACACTCGCAGCCATGATGACCACAGTCACTGTGAACACACAGGTGAGAGGAGGAGAGGTGCATGCACATATTTGTGTGTGCTACGTGCATGACCAATGTTTGTTTTCTCAGAGCTCTATGCTAGGTTTGAGTGTGTTACCATTGCAGTGTGTGACCGGTGTTTCCCCCCCGTGTTAGTCTCAGGGTCAGAGGGCGTACCAGTGGAGGTACACGAGGCCCTGTGTGTTGCCATGGAGAAGCTCCAACACCGCTTCACCTCACTGATGCAGGAGAAGGCTGACCTGAAGGAGAGGGTGGAGGAGCTGGAACACCGCTGTATACAGCTGTCTGGAGAGACTGATACTATAGGTGACAATCACACTCCTCTATACAGCTGTCTGGAGAGACTGCCACTATCAGTGAGACACACACTCTCCACTACCCTTTTTCTCACACACACACACACACACACACACACACACACACACACACAGATGCACTTACACATTCATTCCCATAGTGTGACCGGTCATCCCTTTCCTTCATTGTGTGTTTGTCCAGGAGAGTACATTGCCCTGTACCAGAACCAGAGAGCTGTCATGAAGCAGAAACACACGGAGAAGGAGCAGTACATCAGTATGTTGGCCCAGGACAAAGAGGAGATGAAGGTTTTATTTTATTTTTTATTTAACTAGGCAAGTCAGTTAAGAACAAATTATTATTGACAATGATGGCCTACCAAAAGGCCTTTTGTGGGGACAGGGGCTGGTATTAAGAATATGCGACAAAACACATCACGAGACGACACTACATAAAGAGAAACCAAAGACGACAGCATAGCATGGCAGCAACAAATGAAAACCGCATGGTAGCAACACAACATGGTACAAACATTATTGGGCACAGACAACAGCACAAAGGACAAGACCGTAGAGACAACAATACATCAGGCAAAGCAGCCACCACTGCCAGTAAGAGTATCCATGATTGAGTCTTTGAATGAAGAGAACTCAAACTGGACCATTTTTTCTTGCAGCTTGTGCCAGTCGCTAGCTGCAGTGAACTGAAAAGAGGGCCCCCAGGGATATGTATGCTTTAGGGACTTCTTACAGAATGTGAATGGCAGAACGGGTGTTGTGTGTGTGTGTGTGTGACTGCAGTAGATATCTCAGATAGGGGGGAGTGAGGCCTAAGAGGGTTTTATAAATAAGCAGCAACCAGTGGGTCTTGCGACGGGTATACAGAGATAACTAGTTTACAGAGGAGTATAGAGTGCAGTGATGTGTCCTATAAGGAGCATTGGTGGCAAATCTGATAGTCGAATGGTAAAGAACGTCTAGTTGCTCGATGCACCGTTACCTGCCAATCTAAAATTACGTGTCTGTAATCTAGCATGGGTAGGATGGTCATATGAATCAGGGTTAGTTTGGCAGCTGGGGTGAAAGAGGAGAGATTACGATAGAGGAAACCAAGTCTAGATTTAACCTTAGCCTGCAGCTTTGATATGTGCTGAGAGAAGGACAGTGTGCCGTCCAAGTACTTGTAAGAGGTGACTACCTCAAGCTCTAAACCCTCAGAGTTAAAAAGCACACCGGTGGGGAGAGGGGCATTCTTCTTACCAAACTACATGATCTTTGTTTTGGAGGCATTCAGAACAAGGTTACGGGCAGAGAAAGCTTGTTGGACACAAAGAAAGCTTTGTTGTAGAGCGTTTAACACAAAATCCGGGGAGGGGCCAGCTCAGTATAAGACTGTATCATCTGCATATAAATGGAGGAGAGAGCTTCCTACTGCTTGAGCTATGTTGTTGTAAATTGAGAAGAGCGTGGGGCCTAGGATTGAGCCTTGGGGTACTTCCTTGGTGACAGGCAGTGGCTGAGACAGCAGATGTTCTGACTATACACTGGCCTGCTAATTACCTCTCTCAGAGACACCAATACTCCTTAGCTGGCCCACAAGAATAGAATGGTCTACTGTCAATCTTTGGCCAAGTCAATAAAAATAGCAGCACAACATTGCTTAGAATCAAGGGCAATGGTGACATAATTGAGAATCTTTTAAGATTGCAGTGACACATCAATAACCTGAGCGGAAACTAGATTGCATACCAGAGATAATACTATAGAGTTCAAGAAAGGCAGTCAGTTGAGTATTGACAAGTTTCTCCAAAATGGAAATAGGCCTGTAACAGTTAGAATCAGCTTGGTCTCTCCCTTAAAATAAAGGACGCACCGGGGCTGCCTTCCAAGCAATGGGAACCTAACCAGAGGAGAGATGGGTTGAAAAGTTTAGAGATAGGCTTGGCGATGATAGGGGCAGCAACCTTAAAGAAGAAAGGGTCTAAACCATCTGACCTGAATGTTTTTTGGGGGTCAAGTTTAAGGAGCCCCTTTAGCACCTCGGACTCAGTGACTGCCTGCAAGGATACACTTTGTAGTGGGGCAAGGGAAAAAGAGGGAGGAGCATCGGGGCTAGTCGCATTAGGAGTGGGAGATGAGAATGTTGGATGGGGAAGGAGGTATGGCAGAGTCAAATAGGAATCCTGACTTAATGAAGTGGTGATTTAAAGAGCTCCGCCATGTGCTTCTTGTCAGACAACCACATCAACATTTAGGGACATGGGCAGATGTGAGGAGGAGGGTTTATTCTCCAGGTCTAATCGTTTTCCAGAACTTCTTGGGGTTAGACCCACAGAGAGAGAACTGCTCCTTAAAGTAACTAACTTTGGCCTTGCAATTATTTATAATTTGCCTGAACGACAGCCAGTCAGCCTGAGTATGCGTGTGCTGAGCGATTTGACAAATGGCATTCTTGAGGTGGAGTAACTCTGCCAGATCACGGTCGAACCAGGGGATGAACCCGTTTTTAATTCTCCTTTTCTTTGAGTGAGTGTTTGTTAATGATGCCACTGAAAATATAAAAAAAAGAAGGTCCAAGCATCTTCGACAGAGGGGATCAAGCTGGTTCTATACCAAGTTACAGGCCAGGTCACGAAGGATGGCTTGCTCATATTTTTTTGGCAAGGGTCTATGACAAATCAGGACAGGTTGTTTCACTGAGCAGCCATTACAAACACAGGCTGTAAAACAGTGATCGCTAAGGTCGTTAGGGGCGGCAGGTAGCCTAGTGGTTAGAGCATTGGGCCAGTAACCAAAAGGTTGCTAGATCTGGATTATTGGTAAGGAAAACATCAAGGAGAGTAGCCTTTTCTGGGTGTTTGGAGTCATATTTTGTGCGATTGGTAATAATCTGAGAAAGATTTAGGGAGTCCCATTGCTTTAGGACTTGGTCAGGATGTTTAAGCATGTCTCAATTCAGGTCACCTAGCAGGACAAATTCAGGCTTAGTGTAAGTGGCCAGGAAAGAGCTTAAGGCATTTAGGGTGCAGGCTGGTGCTGATGGTGGACGATAACACCCAGCAATAGTCAACAATTAGTTATTTGTATGTTTAATGTGTAAAACCAGCAAATCAAATTGTTTGGGGACATACTTGGTGGAGACAACCGAGCACTGAAGGTGTTCGTTGGTAAAGATTGTCACTCCACCACCTTTGGAAGATCTGTCTTGCCGAAAAAGGTTAAAACCAGAAAGGTTAACATCAGTGTTCAAAACACTTTCTTAACCACGTCTCGGTAATGACCAACACATCTGGATTGGAGCTGTGAACCCACCAATATTAGTGCCGATTTTAACAATCGGTATTCTGCCTTTTTGGATGCCGATTATGCCTGATTACATTGCAACCCACAAGGAAACTGCGTGGCAGGCTGACCACCTGTTACACGAGTGCTGCGTTAAAAGGACCTTGTGGCTGCAAGGAGCCACGGTAAGTTGCTAGCTAGCATTAAAATGATCTTATAAAAAAACAATCAATCTTCACATAATCGATTATGTTAACCATGTTAACTACACATGGTTTATGATATTACTAGCTTGATACTGATTAAAATCAAATTTTCATATCAGCTTGTTTTGGTCCTCCAAGTATCAGTATCAGCGTTTTAAAATCATAATCGGTCAACCTCTAATTTTAGGTAATTATCTTCCAGTGTTAACGTACAGAAAACCCAGGCTTTTACGAGAGAAGAAATCGGTGAAGTAGACATCGGAGCACAAATCAGAATTGGGGCTAGCGACAGTAGATGGGCCAGGGTGTACTTGCACATTTCCAGATATCATCAGCAGTAATATAATCAGGGCACGGCAGAGGACAGGGAGAGCTCTGCAGTGTTGATTTGACATTTGAATGTGCATTAGATGGCAACAAGATCATATTGTTAAGCAATTTCATCAGGTAACATGAATAGAAAGCCGGGGAGAGGTGGTTAGAATAGGATGGGAGGCCAAGAGTCTGTGTAACCAATAGAGAGTCAGTACTTTGTGTGGGAACAAACATAATCTGTCCCACGGTTGGGTAAACAAGCAAGTTCATAGTCAACAAAGCATGCATGAGGCAAATAGCATAAAGCACAAGAGAAAAATATAATGACTTGGGACTAGCCATTGTAAGCTCAGTCACTCGCCCCAACAGTGTGTGTGTGTGCTGGAGGTGAGCGACAGCTTGGGAGAGAGGGGGGGGCAGACGGTGAACAGATAGCCAGGTGGAATCCAAGCTGCAGTGCAGCAGGCAACGGGAGTAGGTGTCACACCCACTTGGGAGAGGCTTTTTTTTCGGAAGGCAGATTCCTTGTAGAAAATCCCAGCTAGCTAGCAAGTCGCTGTCCACCATCTTTTCCATGTGGAAAAGGTTGTTAGCTAGCTATATCTTTTCAGTTTTGGAAAATGGTACACACACACACACAAAGGTACTCTACTCACACACAGAAAGTACACCAATTTGATCGTGTTTCTGTGCCCATGCAGGCCAAACTGGCAGAGCTGCAGGACCTGGTCATGAGGTTGGTGGGTGAGAGGAACGAGTGGTACAGCCGCTATGCTGGGATGGTGGCTAGCGCTGACACTACAGCTAACCCTGACCTGCTGCCAGCTGGGGAGGACCATGTCCAGGCTCACCACGCACACAGACGCATGGAGCTCAATGCTGTGGACGGACAAGGTTTGAGCACACGCGCGCGCACACACACACACACACACACACACACACACACACCTCTCCATTCCCGCTGTAGAGTCCATGGATAGTCATTATACTAACCTCCCTGATATCTCATCTCCTTCCCCCTTCTCTCTCCAGAGTCTATGGATCTAAGTAAAGCTATGGAATCTGACTCCACCACCCCTGATACCCCTCACAGTGCACCGTCAGACTTGGTCCAGAGGCTCCCCCCAGATTCACAAGCTCTGATGAGGCCCCAGGAGGATGGCACGGCCAGGCAGATCATGCAGCTACTCCAGGAGATCCAGGGGCCCCGCTCCGTGCCCTTCCTGGGGGACAATCCCTGCATCCCCTTCTTCTACCGGCCTGACCAGCAGGACGAAGTCAAGATCCTGGTGGTCTGATGATGAGACTATGGAGCCAACTGGCAAAGTTGGTTTGGATCCCTGGCAATGTTGAAGGATCTCTGAACACACACACCATTCCACCACGTCACACTTAGGTCATCTAGGATCACACGTACACACACTTCTGGGTATACGGTCTCACACACATGCGCGCACCCCCCCCCCCGTCATCGTCAAATTCAAGTTTCTGGAGAGTTTGTTTACGCTGTCTCACACTCCATTTGAGTCCTTGGCGGGTCTCACATGCAGTTTATTATTCACTGCACACTAAGGCTGGGAGTTGCTCACTCTCCTTATGCAATAAAATATCTCTGTCCCCTCAGTCAGTCTATTGAAGGAGAAATGAAGGCTTTCAGTGAAGTTAGCAGCAATAGTATGTGTGGGTGCATGGACTACTCTCACAGGATCCTCATTCACAATGTGTGTCTGATTCTGGAGAAGAACTGGGATAGTCTGTGTTAGGTAGTGGAGACAGACGAGGCTTGGTTTTGCCATGTGGGCTGTGTCTCAATTAATTTATTTGTCTCTTTTCCTCCATGACAACTGATGGGCAACAAAACATACTCAGGCATTTGGTCATGAATGGAAGGAGACTGATACACAGCCTTAGGTAGGTGTTGGTGTGTTCTATGGCAGTGGATGTAGTGTGTTGTCAGTGAAGCAGGTGGAGTAGTGAAGGTCAGTATCAATTCAGGCTGGAGCCTTGACCTAACTGGGGAGAAAGCAAGTCAGGAAGCATTGGTAAAGACACTAGCATTTGGCACAAGTTTGCATTGTTCACTTCATTTCTAAGTCGTTTACTTCTAAGTAGGGGAACACAATGACGTCATAGGAAAGAGGAACGTGAACGTAGACACATGGCTGCTCTCCCCTACAATTACCTTGTCTATCCACCTTTTTCCATTTGGAAACACTGAAATCTGAACACATGCATGTACTGTAGAGCTTTCTCTTATGCCAATGAGCCAGTCAGTTCTATTCCTCTAGTTTGCTCTGCGTTTATTTATTTCATGTCCCATTTTCATGTCATCTCTTGTTTATCAATCGTTCAATTCCATTGTGCTTGTTGCCCCTCTACATATCATTGATATGAAGTTGCTCCCTTTGAGACTGGATGGAGATTGTCTGTGATAAATGATCCAATCTCAATTGTATCCCTAATGATCTGAATGTAAGTGGTCTCTTCTCTCTAGTTTCATGGGCTTTTGTTGTCTGTTTGATTGTACAGAGCTTCTACTAAAATCCTGTCCCATCTCACTTGTTTTTTGGACAGTAGTTTTTCTATGGCAGACCCATTCTAGGCATTTGATTTCTGTGCTTGGAGCCCTATGATGTCATGAGTGCTCTTTGGCACATCTGGGCCGAGGGTTCCACTCCAAGCTAACGAATGGAGACTAAAGCTTGTGTGTTGAAGTGACCGAGAGAGAGAGAGAGAGAGAGAGAGAGAGTGTGTGTGTGTACACTTGGAGGATGTACAGGTATGTGTGTATATATAGTGTTGTATTAATCCTAGTAACACAAGGCAGAGGCAATGGGGGTTAAGCTCTGCTGTTTGATTGGAAGGTCCTCCTGTTTTTGGAGAAACTTCCCATGATGGGGGTGTGTGTGTACTCATAATATTTGTTGATTTTGAATTTTGAGGCTTCCGTAGTGTCTTTGTTGTTGACTACCGATGTCAGATTTTTTATTCAAGAATGGAAGTCTTTAATGATAAGTCAATTGATTACCCCTAACTTAATGAAAAGTAAAAACAGTCTGAAAAATAGTAAGGTGGTTTTTGATAATGCTATGTGAAATGTGTTCAATCAGATATGAGGAAAGTATTGGTTGTGGAGGATGTTTTCAGGTCTGTAGAGGTGTGTGTGTGTAAGTGTTTGTACTTGGTCTGCATTAATTGCTGAACCAACTCTACCCTGAAGCGCAGCACTTTTCACAGTAGGACTTGACACAGTTTCTCTTGAAAGTGAATGGACCGTTACCCCAATCTGAATTAAATTCCTGGCTTAGCGTTCACTTGTGCTTATGAAAATTATTGTCATTAAAAAAAGTTAACTTTTGTTTTGGGAGTAGTAAAACCAAAAGAAAATCTTTTCAAATAATTTAAAATGCCATTATTTTGACGGTGACGAGATACAAGTAATAGATTAAACTGATTCCCCCCCCCCCAACACAGACTTTCTAATTCAATGTTTATTTTGAATGGATGTGTGTGTGTGATTGAACAGATGATTTAGAGACAGTTGAACGTTTTCTGTTGTAAAGGAGCTGTATATACTGTAACTGTGTAAGATATTGTACAGTATATTCATTCTGCCTGGTGTGGGAATAAAGGTAATGGCTGTTTGTAGTGTTGCTAGCAGCCCAGAGCGTTTGTCTGTCTGTTTGTGTGAGCAATTGTTGGACACACAGCTGAGGTGAAGGGGTAGGGGTGATGTCTTTGTATTAAATCAAAGGTTAACTAAATTAAAATATATTTATTAGGCATAATTATCCAAACTAATCTGTTTTAATGCAATGTAGGCTGTTTGGGGACTTTGAAGGATCGTTGAGCTTCCAACACTACATTTCTGATGTGATTTCTCCTGTAAGATTTATTTTCTCTCCTCCTGAATAAAACTGATTGAGCAAAGTAGACAGAATCTGGTCAAGTTTCCCTCTGAGTTTCTACCTTCAATATGCCCTACAAATTACACATGTTATTTTGAATGTGCAATTCCTGATTTTTTTTCCACAAAATAAGACAAGCAGACCATATTGGTACACTGACTTTTAATGTGTTGACGAAGCGCAGCCTGTTGGACAGACTCATGCCACCCACAGCAGTAAGATAAGATACAGGACAACGTTGTCACAGCAGGATAGAATACACACATTCACTCTGCCCAGTCTGCACTCATTTCCTGTCCCCAGACAGAGACAGAGACCGAGAAACAAGGGACAAATTATTCTCCTCTACATGCTACTCAAACAACCTTCCAATACTCAACACATCCATCAACAGGGATATAACTTTCACTTATCAAGTTTGTTTTTAGTTTGTTTCATTGTACACATACTCAGTCACTTATTCATACTAATTTAATATTCAGTATTCATACATTGTCAACTAACCTGTAGACAAGTGGAAGCACAATTTCCAGAAGATGCACCACACAATATACACACGTAAGATATGTCCTATTTACTCTTAAATAATAATGAAACTATTTTAGTTATGTATTCGCTTTTGCTAAGATTCCAGGGTGTTGTGGAGGGGAGGGTTTGTATGAACTGAGTACAATATAGATACTATAATGGGTTTGTGGGTATGCTAATGATTGTAGTTTTTACCATTGTCATGCCCAACATGTACTTTTATCACCAACAGGGTCATAATACAACAAACCACAGACCACAGAGTCCACTCACATCTCTCACACAGCAATGGGAACGCATGAGTAACATGGGAGGGGAGAGGTGTACTGTACAGGCGTGTGTTTGTTTAGGGTTCTATGCATAGACCATCACTGATTGGGTTGTTAGTGGTTTAAACCTGATGTCCTCACTCACCCCCGTGACCACTGAGAAAGGAAAGAAAGAAAAAAGGAAAGAAAAAAGCTGATAAATCATGCCAAAATTGAAAGTGCCACCCCATCCCCCAACTCATTACACAGTTCCAATGATATTCAACATTATTCTCAGAGGTTCTCCTGCCAGTGGTCTTGGAAATGCTTTGAGAGTCAAACCTAATCCTGGGCAGGGTCAACACTTTAAAATATAATTCTTGAACACAACTTACATTTTTCCACTTTCCTTCTGAGGAAAGGAGAAATGATGCAATTCAACAGTATTGAGACGCACCCTTTGGGCCTTGTCTGTCTCCTCGCCTCCTCTCAGGCTGAGCATCTACTCTGAGTCTGGTGTGATTGGTGGACAGCTCTCATTAAGCTGTCCAATAAGAACATATTGCACTTTCAATTTAGATCCCGCCTCGCTATGCTACTGATTTTCACTAGTGGGGAAGTGGTTCATTGGCAAGTGGGAGAGGAGGAGAGAGACGGACGACTCTAGCTCAATGTTAGGCCACAGTTTTTAGCGGGAGACCTTTGAGTTACCCAGCACCCGTGGCATCGGTACAGAGGTTGAAGCACAGAAAGCAGCATGTGCCTAGGGGAGCTGGTTGTGGACGAGTTTACACCGATATACACCAGATCACAGTCTGAGCACCTGAACTTGTGTCATTGCATGCAGATACAGTAATATAATACATCATCATGGTTAGCACAACACATAAGAGTGGGCCTTCACAGTGACACAGGGCCTAGTGGCCACAGAAGGGCGTAGCACATAGACACATAGTTGGCGATTTCTTCTTCTCTCTCTTTCTCTCACTCCCCGTCTCCTGCTTAGAGGGAGGCTGTTTTGGAGAGTTGCTGAGGTTTATGATTTGTGTGTTTGTGTGTAGGACAGTGGTGATTCACCCTCCACCGTGTAGGGGCTGAGTGGGGGGTGGGGGGGGGGGGGGCAAAAAAGGGGGACTTCTAGTTGTCAGAAGGAGGCAGGGGGCCGACCCTTGCATGGCCGGCTGTTCATTGAAAAGAGACGGAAGAAAATAGAAAAAGAGGACATGATGAAGCCAGATTAAGCAAAGGATGAACAAGTGAATGAAACCTAATGAGAGAACATTTCCCCAAACTCAGAGGCTAGGAGTCACGGTTGTGATATTAGATATAAAAGGTCACATTAATCAATGTATCATAATAAATAGAATACACAATCTAAGTGCAGTGACATTGATACCACATTACACTCTTGACACATTACAGTCAGTATTGGTAATGAAATGTACATTTTCTCTAGGTGTTTTTCCTACTTTCCCATCGATGTCAGGTGTGTCCTAGCCTGTGACGTTAGGGACCAGTATGGATCATGACAATCATAGCAGACAAGAAAAATAACTCTGTTGTTCAGATGCAGTTATCCCTTCTGATCCGCTCCCCCTTGCTAGATAGATGGATAATGCATCTACTCCCGAGAGAGAATCAACACATAGAATAAAGAATCAACACAGCACAAAAATATCATTATCAAATCCAATATGATCAGAGAAGAAATCATTCAGATATGAGAGGAAGAGAAATACCCATATGAAGGGGAGGGTGAGAAACGACAAATATTTCAGCACAGCATTCTTAACTATCTCATCCATATTTGCTGCATATCCCTGCCCATTTATGTGTGTGACTACTTACAGGTAGGTGTACATGTATTGTAATGCTAATCAACAATTGACCTTTATATGCAGTGGAGGGTGAATGCCTTTCTGTGTATTGGGGGTATACAGTGTTTTTTATGTGTGTATGGTGTGGGTTTATACGTGTGTGTGTGACGTGACCGTGTCATTTAGTAGAGAAGGAAGAAGGGTCTAGGTCAGGTCTAGGTAGGTAGGTTGCTCTGCAGTCCTTGGTCTCTCTGCCATGGGGTAGGCGGTGGGTTGGAGGGGAGGGGGGCTTCAGTAGTTTAGTGGGTTGGTGAGGGAGGGGGTCTTCGGCTGCCAAGAGGACCATGGGTACACACAGATGAACAGACACACAGACACAATCACAGACAAAACACAGAGACAGGCATATAAAAGAAGACATTGATAAGTTAGGGCTTTCATTCTGGCTGGGTATCACTCCCCTCACAGGCGTGATACCCAACGTCACTGTACACCATACAGTCAAGTATACTTACTCATTCAGCTCCCCTATTGAACATTACATTCTATGCAGTCTCTCTCTCTCTCTGAGGCACACACTGGTCCGGTAACACACGCATGCATACACACACATTCACAGCTGCATGGGACAATGTGGGAGACGACAGCCAGACAAAACAGCTAACACGCTAACATACAAATCTTTCCTGCAGATTTGATTCTCTTCGTGATTGTCTGGGAACATATATACAGTATAACATTTCCATTTGTGACAAGCAGTTGTTTTGTGGCCCAGAAGAGGGCAGTGTAGCTCCACTAAATTATCACCCATAAATTCTCCTCTTTCAACCCAATCTACATGAAAAACATGTGAGAGATGTGTGATTATAATTGCTACAAATGATATATGACACATTTTATCATCTCCATAGTCGTTCTGCTATGATCATCAAGGCTATGCTATCTTTACTTCACTATCAAAGGAGGGGCTAGTTAGCATAAACGCTAAAAAGCAGACTACAACTGTAGGAGACAGAGTGGCAGCATAACATAGATAATGACTGTCAGAATAGCTAGTTGGATAGACATTACATACCCTTTTCAATCCATTATTACCACCCACAGTATAGCCTTTTTGACCACTTCCCTAGCCTCTATTGAATCCTATGTTGACATCTATACAGGACAAACACAGAACAGAAAAGTGTCACGCCACCAAACGACAAGGCTGGAGATGGGTGAGATGTCAAAAGGCAACACACAACACTGATACAAACCCATCACCTTTGACTTCTGACCCCTAACGGGTAGCTCTGGTCAGGTGTGTGCGTGAGCGTTTGTGTATGCCTGCCCTGCGTATGTGTGTTTGCGTATCTATTGGAGTCATCAGACTTTTTTTCAACACAAACCTATCCCAACTGAAACATACACCTCAAACTAGGACAAAAACATTTCAAGGATTTCAGTGGACAATAAGAAAACCAGCGTAGCTCACACAGTGACACTAACACACTGTGAGCTGTGTGTGCTCGTGTGTTTGTCTGTGCAGTGCTAAAACGAGGCATTAGGGAGTGCATAGAAAAACATGAAAGAGAAGGAGAGAGGGATTGGGGCATGCAGTGAGGTGATGGTATCTAAGAGACAGCAGCATGAGGAAGAGGATGATGACGATGGTGAGTAGTACCAAACGTACCAGAAGCGTTAGTCCTCATTGGTCACTGATAGTGATTCTGAAAGAGGAACCATAATCAACGGTGGGATAGAGGTGTGGTGAAGGAGATAGGATGAGGAGGACAGAAAGAGGAGTGCAAACAAACTCATACAGGTTACAGTGCAGGAGAGACCCATGTCACATGACAAGGCTCTGCTCTCACCCTGGACCAATCAGATTTGGACCATTATTTAGGGGTAGAATTCAAGTTATTGGTTCCAACATGGCTTAAAGTCATTGTGTAAGCGTTATTTGGAAGTTTGAGGGTATGTTTGAACGAGAGCAGTGTCGGGCAACGCGTGTGTCTCCCTCCGTAAGGCAAGCTGCTGCCCTGACCGTGAGTTCACATCAGACCAGTACAGTGTCCATTAGCTTACAACCACAGGAAAACACAAGGCAAACGTTAGCAGTGCGGACGCAATTAAACAGAAAAATAAACTCCCCTCACCTCTCGCTCGCATTCTCTGTCTCTCTCTCTATCCCCCCACTCTCCCCTTTCTCTCTCTCTGTGTATTGCCACATGGAGAGATAGAGTAGACAATAGACACAATTCCTAAACTAGAAAGACTAAGAGAGTGGCATATAGGATAGGTGTCCACTACAAAATAATATATTGTAGCAAAGACCACTGTCATCATTCTCATAGTATCACTTACAAAACCTTACTGGCTTGTGTCTGTCTCCCTGTAGGACCTATTGTAGTGTTATACATTGATAGACTTGGTTACTTTTGCGTTGAGATGTAACTTTTGGTTTGATTCCACTCACCTGGGCACACCGGGGGGTGCACGGTTAGGCCTGGAGGGGACTGATGGTGGTGGCCCACCAAAAGGATCCGGGGAGGCCCCCGGGCGAGAGGGGACAGGGGGACCAGGAGGGAGGCCAGGGGCTGAGCCACGGGAGACAGGGCGACCAGGAGGACCTGGGGGAGCCCTTCTGTTTGGAGTGGGACTGGCAGCTGGAGACCTGACAGGGGGAGGGGAGAGGGAGAGAGTGCATTGGCAGTCAGTTCTCTTACACACCAGCAGGGGAGGCCACAACAACAGTGTAACGAAACATTCAGGAGTGTCATGGTCATGGTAAGAAAAAACATTACTGATCATCCAGTCCTCCTCCCCTATTCCTCTCCCCTCCATCCCCTTATTCCTCCCGGGACCATCCATATGTAAAATGTATGCACACATGACTAAGTCGCTTTGGATAAAAGCATCTGCTAAATGGCATATATTATTATTATTCCATTTCCCCACCCTCCCGCTCTCCCTCCATTTGTATAGTACCTGCCCCCAGAGCAATTTACCTCCTTCCATCCCTCTCCCCCATTTCCCCACCCTCCCGCTCTCCCTCCATTTGTATAGTACCTGCCCCCAGAGCAATTTACCTCCTTCCATCCCTCTCCCCCATTTCCCCACCCTCCCGCTCTCCCTCCATTTGTATAGTACCTGCCCCCAGAGCAATTTACCTCCTTCCATCCCTCTCCCCCATTCCCCCACCCTCCCGCTCTCCCTCCATTTGTATAGTACCTGCCCCCAGAGCAATTTACCTCCTTCCATCCCTCTCCCCCATTTCCCCACCCTCCCGCTCTCCCTCCATTTGTATAGTACCTGCCCCCAGAGCAATTTACCTCCTTCCATCCCTCTCCCCCATTACCCCACCCTCCCGCTCTCCCTCCATTTGTATAGTACCTGCCCCCAGAGCAATTTACCTCCTTCCATCCCTCTCCCCCATTTCCCCACCCTCCCGCTCTCCCTTCATTCGTACAGTACCTGCCCCCAGAGCAATTTACCTCCTTCCATCCCTCTCCCCCATTTCCCCACCCTCCTGCTCTCCCTTCATTCGTACCTGCCCCCGGAGTTGTTTCCACCCGGCCTCAGCCAGGAGTCGTCTACAGGTGGCGGCATGGCGGTAGTGATGGTGGTGGTGCTGATGTCTCCGATGATGTTCAGGGCCTCTTTCAGGGCATGGTACATGCGGAGCATCTCATCGCGGTGATGGGCCTGCTCCTGGGACTCCTCCATCAGGCTGTTTTGGTCCCCAGAGTGGTACAGGTTGGCCAGCAGCTCCGCATTGATGAACTCCTTGGTCTGTGTGAAAGAGTGGGGAAGAGTTGCGGTGATACTGAGAGGTTTTTATTTCTTTTTTGCACTTATTCAATCAGATCAAGTGTTAACTGGCAATAACAGACACCCGCATAGTGGACGTTTTGGCAATGTTGGAGGTGGTACTGCGTTGGAGCAACACTTGTCCCACTCGCGTTCGAAGTTCAGAAGGAGAAAGTGTAGGTTTTATAGAAATAATGATGCTCAAATTGAAAGATCATGAAAGTAAATAATGAGGGTTTCTATCATCATAATGGAGCTGTAGATTCCGTCTCACATTCCACTGTTCAAACTTGTAAACAAGGCTGCTTGGGATTTCTGTTAATGAGACTCCGTGCAGCCAATGGCAATGTCTACTTTAGGTGTAATGCCGGGAACTACTTGTGGACTTGACAGCTCTAACGCAGTTCCACCTCCAACACCATCAAAACAACCGCAATGCGGATGTTGGCTAAAGCGGAGCTGATTGAATCAAGCCCTTATTTGATCCATTATTGATGCTGATTGGCTAGAAATTCCACAGGACTGCTGCTTTCTGAAGTCTAAACCAATCAGACACAGATTAAAAGACGATGTTGAAAATCAGATGGCCCTCCAGAAGATTACTTTGACACCACTAGCCTGAAGTGACCACTGGGGAGTGGGACTCACATTGTTGATCATGAGGTACATGATGGTCTTGGGCATGAGGTCCCTGATGGTCTTGTTGACGATGGCCATGTAGGAGTCCACCAGGTTGCGGATGGTCTCCACCTGCCTCTCCAGCTGGGGGTCCATGGAGTGCATGAGGTTATCTGAGCCATTCTCTCCGTCTCCACTGTCACTCTGCTGGGGGACAACACCAGGGAGGAGGGGGTTAGAGGACAGGGAAGAGAGGTGGACAGGGAGAGGAAGAGGGAAAGAGGGGGAGAGACAGGGAGAAGGGGGGAGGGAGAGGGAGAAAGAGAAATAGAAAGAGAAAAATATGGTGAGAGAAAGATGGAGCCCTCTCAGGGCTCATGTACCCCAAACAATCTGAGGAAGCACAAAGTATGTGAGGATGGCTAGAGGAGGGGTTCCTGACGGGGGCTAGGTCCATAAGCTGGAGAATTTAGCCTTTTTGAAATACCTGAAACCGCTTCTTCCTTCAATCTAGAAGCACAATCATTATGCTTAATTCTATGTAAAAAAAATATATATATCCAAGCCTTCCTTTTGAGCTGTCTGGTTGCTACTAATGGTCACACTGTAATTTATTCAAGGCACACTTAACCAGCATGGCTACAACAGCATTCTGCAGTGATACGCCATCTCATCTGGTTTGCACTTAGTGGGACTATCATTTGTTTTTCAACAGGACAATGACCCAACACACCTCCAGGCTGTGTGAGGGCTATTTGACCAAGAAGGAGAGTGATTGTGTGCTGTATCAGATGACCTGGCCTCCACAGTCACCCGACCTCAACCAAGTCAACCTTGGACCGCAGAGTGAAGGAAAAACAGCCAACAAGTGCTCAGCATATGTGGGAACTGCTTCAAGACTGTTTGAAAAGCATTCCAGGTGAAGCTGGTTAAGAAAATGACAAGTGTGCAAAGCTGTCATCAAGGCAAAGGGTGGCTACTTTGAAGAATCTCACATATAAAATATATTTTGATTTGTTCTAACATTTTTTTGCTTATTACATGATTCCATATTTGTTATTTCTACAATGTAGAAAATAGTAAAAAATAAAGAAAAACCCTTGAATGTGTACGTTTGTCCAAACTTTTGACTGGTGCTGTATTGTACTGTATGTAATATATATACAGTATAGGTACTTTTTTTTACAGGAAAAATCTGAGGAGGCACATGCCCCTATGCCCCCTTTGGGCATGACCCCTCTGAGCTCTGTAATCACAACAAGTAGTGAAACAATCCTCAATATCACAAATCATTAATAACATCCACTATATAGCACTCTTAAACTGTCAGTATAAATAAATAACTTCCCACTGAGCCAGGGCTCCACACAGTCGACGCAACGGATCCCTAACAGATCTGACGGAGCTTAATTTGTGTAGCTCTCTACGTAGTTCTATGTACTTTTGTGTGGCTGCATTTTTGGAACGCAATGCAAACGGAGCTCTGTTTGTGTAGACTGTGAAATCACTGTGGGGAGCCATTGAAGACATGTCTCTTTCTCTACCACTTTCTCTTGGCTCATGCCCCAATGCTAATTCCTTTATTTGCTTAGCCAATTCCAATCAGATGGTTGTACTATACAGCTATGGCAGAACCCTGATGAGAGTGACATTTGAACTTCCTGGCCTGGTTCGAATGATGAACGACTGGGCTGTTGATTAGAAACAGCCAATGAGGCGAGACGAGAGAGGAGGCGCAGCGCTGTATAAATCATTAGAGCCAATCAGAGTTCAGTATCAAATTAAATTGCCAACACTACAGATGTAGGATCTTAATTTGAGCCAGTTTGCTACAGCAGGAAAATAATCCTGCAGCAACAGGAAATGTGAATTATTATGTGGATTATAATTCATGGACAACTTTTGTAGGGGTTGATGCATTTTTCGTTATGGCAAATACACTACAAGTTTGAATTTCCTGCAGGGCAGGAGAATTCTCAGCAACAAATTAAGATCCTAGCTTGAGCAACGCTCTAGAAAACTGTGTAAAAGGGGTGAAGAGTTGGAATGGACATCATGACACAAAGCACATACCTTGCCCTCCTTCTCCTATTGGGTCCAACAGCCACAAAGGACATACAGAGAAAAATAATGACAGAGGGAGAGAGAGAGGGACAGGAAGAGAGAGATGGTGTTAAACATGAAATGACAGACTCTACTAGCGCTGTGAGTGAAAACCATCATCACAATCGACAACATGTTTTGGACTGGTGGAGTTACTGACTAAATGTGTGTGTGCGTCGTACCGTGACACGTTCAGGATACACTCCAGCTCTAAGGAAGGAGGCCTTCCACCCATCTATCTCCTCCTGACTCTCGCAGGCCAACTCCAGCTGACGGTAGTCCTTATATACATTTCTGTGGATGCACAGTGGCAACTCTGAGTGTGTGTGTGTGGAGAGGCATCAAAATAAAATAATACAAATAATACAAATAAAATGCTTTTGTTCTTCTCTGTAATAATACTAGCCACTTAGCAATTTCATAAAGTTGTCTTTAGCATAATGATTATGGCTCTAGATTGCAGGAAAAAGCAGCGTCAGGTGTTTGAAAAATTTACAATTATCCAATTTATGAAATTCCTACTTATGGAACCCCTCCTCCTCACATACTTTGTGGCCCTTCAGATTGTAGGGTAGCACGGTGTGTGTGTGTGTGTGTGTGTGTGTGTGTGTGTGTGTGTGTGTGTGTGTGTGTGTGTGTGTGTGTGTGTGTGTGTGTGATAGTGAGTAGTATTACATACATTCTTGTGGAAGCGAGTAGGATTAAGAGGGGATTGTGTGGGTGCTTGCCTTGAATGACTGAGAATGTGTGTGGTCAGTCTGTGTGGAGAGCTGCTACATTGTGTACATTGAAGCTGCGTCGGTTGTGTAGATCGATCTTAATTACTCTACTTTTGAGGTCTTAGAACATCTGACATGAAAATATGAAATGTCCACTTAAGAACGTACCTTTGCTCCGTGTTGAACAGGGCAAAGATCTGCTTGCTGGACATAAAGCTCTTCTCCACATCCCTCAGCCTCAGGTTGTCCACCTGGAGCATGTACTTCTTCTCTTTCTCCTGCAGGAGGCAGAATAAACAACACACAGGTCAGAGACAGTAGCCTACATATGAACCCACACACACTCACAGAGAGCGAGAAAGCACAGACCTGCGATGACCTGTGCATGCTATCTTGAACATGCACACTTTACATGATTACATAGGAAAACATTTATAGTTACTAACCTCAAAATGTAGCCATGGATGTTAATAAATTTAAGTTTTAAAGTTTCAATGAATTAGTTTGGCAGATAGCCTTAACTTTAGGCTATTTACTGTATTACAAAAGTAATATTGAATTGTGTTTAGTTGACAATGAAACCAAATATCAACATTAAAAGGAGATGTAGGCCTCTCTACTACTTCGATATTCCATCCGGACTGGCTTAGTCCGGCTTTAATTCCACTTTGTCTACAAATGAGTGATTGATATGTTGGATTCATGTCTCCATCTCAACCAAAAATCAAAGGTAATCAAATCTAACTTCAAATGCACTTTAAGTACAGTTTGATTTGATTTAGTCTTTAACTTGGATTTTTTTGGTTGAGATGGAGACGTCCAACATATAAATGATTCATTTGTAGACAAACTGGAATTAAAGTCAGACAGTGTCACAGATGGAACCATCAGAGCAGAAAATATATATCTTTCAAATGGTGCTATTCGGTTGCCTTGACAACCAAACACAATTCAATATGTCTAAATATCATTACATTGGAAATCTACCAGAGCTTGAAACCCTGGGTCTATGTGTTGTCTATTCTTAGTTGAATCCTGGGCTGAATTGAAACAATAGCTGTTGATGCCTTTGCAAATGCTATAGAGGCCTAAACAGCATCAGTGATGATATGAGTGAGAAAGTACTGCATGGTCACATTTCATTTGCTCTGTTAACCCTTTGGAATGACTTCAATAGCATCAGTGAATCTATTTAAGTGGAGATCTCTCAACAATCATTCTCATGATAGCACATTGGTAATTGTCAGTGACAAATATAGCTAAGCAGGGCTTGGTTAAAATCCTGGATGGGAGACCAAAAGTAGCTGTAGATAGGAGGTGCTGCCCAGTCTATTGGTTTTATTTCTTCTTTTGATAGCGTAAACAATGTTGAAGATCTGACATTGTTTTCAAGATACATATTCAACATATTTTTATACAAGTTTTGTCTACGTTGAAATTTGGTTACCATGATGAGATAATCCTGTGGTTGAAATTTCACCCACAAAACAACAGTTTATGTTGACAATATTTTCAAATCCAATGTTTTGGATGGACAAATTAAGTTGAAACAATGTTGATTCAACCAGTTTGTGCCAGTGTGGAGGGATACATATACAGAGAGAAAGAGAGAGGGGGGATACAGAGACAGACAAAAGGAGAGTGGAGAGGGTAGAAAATAAGCCCCACAAAGTGCCTGGTTGTGATTAAAGCTGTGTAACTGTAAGTAGAAAAAAGAGAGAGGTGGGCAGGCGACACTGGAGCCTCACAGCACAGCCTTCACCACAGCAGCCTGGCGCACCAAACGAGAAGAGAGAGAGAGAGAGAGAGAAAAAAAAAGAGAGAGAAAGAGAGAGCCAGCAAAGAGAGAGAGAGAGAAAGAGAGAGCCAGGAGAGAGAGAGAGAGATAAAGAGAGAGAGAGAGAAAGATAGATAAAATAGAAGAAAAATAAAAAAAATGATTTTATATTTCGATATGTATACTTTGACAATGTAAGTAATAATGAACTTGCCATGTCAATAAAGTCAATTGAATTGAATTGAATTGAAAGAAAGAGAGAGAAAGAGAGAGAAGGAGAGAGAGAGAGAGATAGACCAAAGCTCAGAAAGCCAGCCTAAAGAGACCTAGAATCAAGGGAGGTCAACCACAGAAGTGAGCCCAGAGCTAAGACGGGTAGAGTAACACACACCCTGTGGTCACACTACACTGAGCTTCACAACCAACTGATACTAAAGGGAGCCATCCCACCCAGTGTGTGTGTGTGTGTGTGTGTGTGTGTGTGTGTGTGTGTGTGTGTGTGTGTGTGTGTGTGTGTGTGTGTGTGTGTGTGTGTGAGAGAGAGAGAGAGAGAGAGAGAGAGAGAAAGGCCATGCTCTACTCCAAAATACGCAGACTCCCCTATGGCTATGGACAAGCACAGTTTCTCTTCAACTTTAAAAACATGTGTCCAACCACAGCCCTTCCCTTCCCATTCTGCCCAGCCCTTTCCCTGTACATACAGTGTACACCATAACCAACCTGCCCTCATCAAAGCGGTTCAGGCCTGCACAGTCAAATGGTCACATTCCCCTTAGGACGGACACACACACACCAGTACTGTGGAGTGACGATCA